>NW_010411310.1:30250-42513 GCF_000710305.1 Buceros rhinoceros silvestris | reverse complement strand
GCTCAGGATTGTTAGATTTTAAAAGCCTGCAGGGCATTGAAGGTTACTGATAATAAACCTGCATTTTAATACACCAGAGTTACTGTCAGTAGATATGCCTACCGACACGGCTCCATCTTAGCTGTATTTCAAACATGCCACATAACATTTATTATGAAGAAGAATTAAAGAGCCCTTCATTAATTATTTGTATTACCATAGCACCTAAGGGCATTAATCACATACGGAGGCATCATTCAGCAAACACTGCCAGAACACAGTCTGCCCAAAATCAAAATTCAGAGCGAAGAAAGAGCAAAAAACTGCAGAGAAATGACAGAATGCACACAGTGTGGAAAGCAGGGGGTGATAGCTTCAGTCAGCAGAAGGAGCAGCACACGAAGCATGTTCCCTACCATCACATCATTTGTACTCTTTCCAAGTGAGAAAAATTTTTCAAGAGGTTGGTGAGGCTTGGTACCACACCTTGACAGTCAATGACAAGGGATCAGAATATTGGAAGTCAAACGCACGGAGAAACAGCTTGCAGCTGTTGTAGAGAAAAGCTCATGGAGACAACACCGAGCAGTCGCATACAGCCTGAGTCAAGTCAGGCATCAAGAGGATTCTTGGAAGATCCCTTCCTAGTCCATTCCTTTGCTTTTACAATATTTAAAAATAATTTTAAAATAGCTAGGAAAGCTTTTCAGTCATATTTGTTAAACTGGCCCAAGCCTGAAATGTTTCACTCAAGTTAATACCAACACTACTCCCTTGCTCGGAGAAGCCAGAGCACAAATGTGAGAACTGCACCTTCACCCATGACAGAGCCCAAGGCAGCAAACCAAAGCTTCAGCTTTCAGATGACGATCTCCTGCTAAACCTAAACACCAGTAATAAACAAATACCAGCCTCCAGTATAAAAATACACCTGAAGCAGAGAATTAAAGCTGAGACTGTTTAGATGGAAATTCATAACTAATACACCAGATAAGCTCTTTCCACCTTTTCAGTTCATACAGCAGCCAGTCCTCCAAACCCCAATTAACTCTGGTTCTTCCAGCACACACCCAGCACAGACTGGGAGCAGCCATTCATTCTCAATCATCCTTTTGACTCTTACTACACCATCGCCTGGAAAATGGGATGTGTCCTCATGTGACAGGCAGCAAGTACACAAAACAGATGTATGTTGTGAAGAGGGCTGATAAGCCGAGAAAGCTGATTCCTCCTGCCCACACAAGCTTTTGAGGTGTATTAAATAAAAGTAAATTTAAATTTGAAAAGCCACTGCTGTACTTCCCATGCCCCACTTCCCTCCCAAGAGGAGGCTCCTGCATTAAACTGCATCTCACACCAGGCTGTCAATAAAGGGTAGAATGGAGCACGAAGGCACCACACGCAGAGGTGACAGTGAAACATGAAATTGTTTGTTAGCATATCAGCACGTATGAATTAAAATACTTCACTTCCCACCTGAAACTTTTTTAAATTCCTGTTGCAGTATGTTGTCGTTGGGGTTTTGTTTTGTTCTAAAATAAAAACATGCTTATGGGCAGCAGAGTAATAAAAAGTGGTTTCTTCAGTAAAAAAAGGAAAACACTACCGTTTTCCATCCGGAACCTAAAAGAACTATTTCACACCTGAGTGCTGGGGAATCTGGCTATCACAGAACGGATATTTTTTATTATTATTTAGGTGCATTCTCAGAAGTTATCAACTAATCTCCTCTTCGATTTCCTAAACCAAGGAAAGGCCAGATGCAGTAATCTACCACAGACATGATATAATTGTGCTGTAATCATAACAGAACAATATCTGCACATATGCTTTTGTTAAGCACAGGGCACAACCTGACACTACTCATTAAGAAACAAATGGAACATTCAACTACAGCTTTCATTTGATCTTACTAAGATAAGCCTCGGTATTGTTATTCCAGATTCCATGTGCATGTGTAGGACACAAAAGCATCCTCTCAAAAAAAAAAAAAAAAAAAACTCCAAAACCAAATGACCCAGACTGGTCTACATGGGGCAACTGCCCAGTGGAACAGTTTGTTCTGCTATTATTGCTCCCAAATAACTTCTAAGTCAATCTCTGAGCACAGCAGTAACACTAAAAAGCAATCCTAACCAGTTAGTTGTCTCCTCCAGCTACAGTCATACTGGACATGTTTCTTAGAAAATGTTTCACTTTCAGATGCAATTGATGTTGTGATTTATATTGTATTATGAACAGTATTACACTCCTGGTACTGTAATTTAAGCCTTGTCTATGCTTTGTGTATGAAGAGTTCTCAGTTGTTACCAGAAAGGAAAAATACCGGGGGGGCAGGAGGGAGAATAATACTCAAACAAGCTGCTGCTGTTGCTTTAGAACTTACTGAGGGCTGTGCCTGGCAGGAAAGCAGTTAAGAAGAGGCAATGTGAAACCACGTCTGATATAGCGCAGTGATGCTGCTGCATTATAAATAATGCCAAAGGATGCATTATTTATATGTTTAATATTGGGCTTGCTTATGAAGTAAGTTGCGTTCTCCAGTTTGTCTCCAACAGTAACAGCAAGGCGGGATCTCGCAGCAGGGCTTGGAAGGGGATGTGATCACGGAGGGAAGTTTGGGAGGCAAAATGCTGATAAACATGGAGCGCACGGTGCACTCTGCTGCATTTCCTCGGTTTAATAAGGGTGCTGGAAACCCAAAGGTTAGCAGCTCAGCTTTCATTCATTTAAACATTCAACAGAAAAAAACTGGGATGTTTATTTGAGCCTGATCCCAAGTCTGCGTCCTTTAACAGCTGCAGAGCTGGCACGGAAATACTCTGAGATTTCTGGCACCTCCACGTCTGATCACTGTTTTAAAACAGAATTGGAGAAAGACTCTCTGCCCTGTAAAAGTGTTTAAATTGGCTCTTGCAAAAGGGTGGAGCCTACAGCCCCATGGTGAGCTCAATCTTTTAACACGCTCATTTTCTATTCCTGAGTTGAATGCAGCACTTTGCACAGATCCAGTAGAAACACTACCGCTACAAACACCTCTTCCCCTTGTGGCATTACAAACCCCAGCAGCAATTTTTAAACACGTGCAGCTCTAAGGGTAAAAGCACAAATAAAATTGGGTTGTTACCCCACATCAGAGCACTAGCAGGGGCGAACACAGGTTTCGCTACACCAGTCAAACACCTTGTCCTTCAGCTGCAAGTCACCAACTTCACAGAAAAAGGCTTCACACCAAGGGTTTTACCTGCCATTCATCCCTTGCTGCTAGAGGGCAATTAGATTTAGCTGGTCTCTGGGTGGACCAAATTTGTCTGCAAACAATACGCTGGTTGCAGTAGGTTAGAAGCTGCTCTCCACAGCGAGTACAGAGCTGTCGTAGAAGAGAACAGGTAACAACACTGCCTAATGCGACCCAGGGTCTCAGGGGAAAACTAAAGCAGCCTTCTGCTTCGTTTGTTGTTGTTGCTTTGGTCCAGCTTTGCCTCATAAAAGCAAAACAGTCTGTGCTTGGGACCACAGTGCTGACAGTCACATGAGCTCATTGCTTCAGCTTTAAGTTTTCCAGTTCTTGCTGTTGTAGAAGAAAAGAAAAAAAGACTTGAAGACTAGAATGGGACAATGACCCCAAAAGATAGCAGGTGGGCTTTGTTTTGTTTTTTAAAGTATATTTCTTTAAATCGTTCACTCCAAAATCACTGTTTTGAAACCTGATTTCACAGTCCTATGCTCCAAAGTCCCAGATTATCCGAATTCCACATATTATCACTGAAAATGTTTTACAGTTCTGTCTCTAACTCAAACACCATCCCAAAACCACTCAATTAAAAACCACTAAAAAGGAGTTCAAAAAAAAAGGTGAACAATGGGAAGGAACCAAGATTCTTCTTCGAGATCGAAGGTTATCTTCTGGGTCCAAATATTTCTCACAAGTCTTTTCAAAGCAGTGCTTAAGCACATCTACTAACACTTCAGTTCTCTTCTGTGGGGTTTTGGCTGCCTCTTCATCTTTGGTTACATGAAGTATTTAAGGATAGGACATTCTCAGTTCAGAGGCAGCGATGAAGGGTTCACAGCATCTTCCTCCTCACAGCACAACAGGTAGGGACAGAGCATCAGCCCATCTATATTGTAGCAATGCTCCTGAATGCTTCCCAATGATGGCTGAAACACACCCCATCCAAGCCCAGCAATGTGAGAAACTGGTCCATTTTAAAGTGTCCTGGATGTCCCTAGCTGTGCACAGAGGCTGAAAGTACAGACTGAGCTCAGCCTCCAAACTGAGAACAAAGGATCGATGCTCCTTTATGCTTGTGTTATACCTAACCCAGTGTCAAGATACTCAGTTTCCATTTCCACATGACTGATTTTTAGCTTGGCATGGACAAACTGCGCCTTTCCCACTCAGTTTTTGGCCGAGGCCGACTTCCCCAAGATGTGAAGCTTGCCAGTGACTGAGTTTTCAGCTACAGATCCTGTTCACAGAGTGCACTGCACTCGTGACCATCCTCAAGATGAGGAACTCCACCTGCTGCAAAAAGCTCCAAGTCAAATCATGTAAAGGAACTGAATTATGCTAAACAGCCTTTTCCAGATAAACTCTTGCAGCCAAGTCTACCCGGCACTGTTGATCCCAGTTCTCCACTTAGCTGTGCAATATTAGACATAAAGCAGAGAAGCCAAAAGAATCTAAAAATTAAAAACCACTTTCCTCCTATTCCACTCAGCAGCTGTCACAGAGGAAATGCAAGTGGAGTGATTAATTCCTCAGTTACATTTCTGAAGCAAGAGCACCAGCCTCTCAGATTTGGGCTTTATTACTATGCTCTGCCTCCCCCAGCCAATTGCAAGAGTCAAATTTTGACAAATTTCATACTGTGAGGCTTTTAAACAGTCAAATATTGCTTTATTATTTAGAACATCATTTTCCGGTTTTGTTTCCAGCTGTATGCAGCACTGAAGTTTGCATTAATGCACTGCATTATATCATCCCTATCAGACAAGTTTTCTAGGTACAGCTGATTCTCCTTTTTGATTTCCTACAAGAGCTATTAAAAATGCTGACCAAAGAATATAGATTTTCATTAATATTTCCTCTTCTTTTGATCTGTTCCTTTGATTTACCTGACTCTACAATCCAAATAATCAGAGAAGTTCCTGTCTTTCATGCAACAAATGTAATGCCAAAACTTAATCAAACCAAGGTTCTTCAGAAGCAAAAAAAAAAAAAAAAAAAAAAACCTGTCTTTCATGCAACAAATGTAATGCCAAAACTTAATCAAACCAAGGTTCTTCAGAAGCAAAAAAAAAAAAAAAAAAAAAAACAAAAAAAAAGGCAGCAGAGTTAAAGAGCTTTTCCTCACTCTGATTCACCAGATGGCTGAGGAAAGCAGGCCTCAAGAAGAGGTACCAGCCAAGTATCCAACATCTCTAGCACCCTCAGAAGGCATTCTCTACTTTGTAGGCACGAAATACTTTCCTGCAACTGCAAAACCACCGAGGATAGGACACTTTAGATTGAAAGGAGACAACCTTTTTCTTTTGGTAGTGGAAAAGAAGGTGTTGCTCTAGGATCTTCTCCGCGCTCTCTCTTCATTCAGCTCAGGGCTCTCTGCTAGGTTACGGAGTTGATGTGCTCTCAGGACAGTTGACTCTACGCTTGTTTTTCAACCGTGCTTTGGCATAAGGTTGCTGTTCTTACTCATTTTGGTATTGTTCCTGCACAGGAAGACAGGAAAATATGTTTCCAGGCTCCTAATATATGTTTGTTTTCCCTTATTGTTGTTCACTCTGTTTACACAGTGGTTGTTTTTCTTCATCTTTGATGATGGAATTTAAACACTAATAGAAGGAGAGAGATTTCAGAGAGTGGAAAAAACAGATAGAGTAATGAAGCAAAACATTGACTTCATTTTCAGTGCTGTTTTCTTGCAGAGTCAACCTTGACCCCAAGATGCCCAAACAAGTATAACACATGGACTTCGGGAATAAGACCAAATGCCTCTTATTTTTATCTTACTTTTACATTAGTGAATGAGAGAACAGATGTGGCTCCGAGGAATCAGCCCACCCCAGAACACCACGCTGCAGTCACTCCACTGCCACGAAATCTCCATCGGAACAGCTCTGCTCGAGAGTCATTCAGTTGGTTTCGTGTGATTGCTGCTCCAGCCTAGCTCTAAGCTGGCTTCACACATACAAACACTCTGAGAGAATCGGTAATTCACCACCCTCTGTCTCAAAGTCAAAATTTCTAGTGGCATCCTTTGAAAAAAAGAATAACCAGCAGGTTGGTGAAAGCAGCCATTTGCAAGGGATAGACTTACCTGTGCACAAACCCAGACATTTCTGTACGTATTGGTCTATCTGTATATACTCAGCTGTCTTTTTTTCCACGTTTCCAGTATTTACCTGTTGACGCATAGGTTTGTACACACAAAGGCTGGGGGATATTTACATAAGCCAAGGTATAAACAGTCTGGAGAGAGGGGTACCCTAACCACTAACACAGGAGTCTGGGTGATGTATATAAATAAACGTAAGAAATGTGCAGCTTCTCACAAAAGAGCCAAGAAGACTTCCAAGCCAGCTAGACAATGAACAAACTACCTGTTCTTGATAAGCTGGGAGATGTCTCTCCCTTCTTTTTTTAAGCAAAGAAGTTCAGATGCACATAAAAAGGATAAAACAAATAGATCTGAAGGCTCCAAATCCTCACAAAGGGTTGCCACATCACCCCTTGCAATGAAAGGTTTGATGCCTCATCCTTCAAACAAATGTGTATTTTCTTCACAGAAAAAGACAACAGGCCTTTCTTCTCCCTGTTTGCCCTCACGAAGAGAGCTGGTATAGTTCATTATCTCCCCTTGCCCCTTTCACAGAACTGCTCCAGCTGCACTAGAGCTACACGCAGGGTTCTCCTCAGAGGACCAGCACGCCCCACCACAGTCATCAGTTCACTCAGAATCCTCCATATCCTTTGCTCTTACAAGAGATGAGCTCATCTTAGACCAATTTCAACTGTTTTCCACAGTGATATAATTTCCATCCCTAATACCACATGGCCTGAGCCAGGTTTGAGTAGGAATAACCTCAAGCCCAAAACCACAAAGGGGGATCCACATGACTGGATGACTTCACCCGTAACCTGTAGTGGTCTGGGACGTTCCCCCCCTTATTTCCCCACATCTAACACAGCTTTGCATCTAAGCACAGAAACAGCCTTTCTCCTCCCATTAAAACTAATCAAGAATGGCCCCACAGGATGTTTTGGAGACGTCCAGAAAGATCCCTGCACTGTCAGTAACATTCTAGGAATCAATGACCAGCTCAGGAAGGCAAAGGAAGAAGCGTAAAAGAAAAATACTCCTCTGAGCATACCATTATTGTTAAATATCACCATTCCAAATGTAAGAGATAAATTTTCAAGTGTTACAGCAGGTCTCAGAACCCTATTAATAGAAATTAGAGAGAAGTCTAATAGAAAAAGACAGAGAGGAAGTCATTCTCTCCACTGCTCCCTGGGGAAGGTGAGAAGAGACTGAAAGATGACACTTTATCTCTTCTAATTCCCATGGGACCAATAATCACAGCATTCATTCAGCAAATAATAATAATAAATATGGTCTGAAGTGACTCCAGCTATTTCAGCTTTAATAAATGGGTTGAAATAGGGGCAAATTCAGATACAGAGAGCATCTTTTCAATAAAACCTGATAGGGTTATTAATAACGGTAATGGAGTACCGCGCCGTCTCCATTTTGTTATAGTTGCCTTATTCTCCCCTAGTCCATTCCCCACTCTTGCGCACAGAGAAACACACACTTCTCCCTCCAGTGATGACAAATTCAGACTGTCAGCTTTCTGCTGGCAATGCATTCCAAGAATTAGTCAAATTTGACATGATTTTATTGTTTTATGGGAACTGCCAACAGGGATTTTTCTGCCTGAAGTACATTTATATCCCAGTTCAAATCAGATCCTGGCTTAGTTCATGGACACAAAGGGGATAAGCCAGGAAACCTGCAGATCCTCAAGGACAAAAACAAAAGTTATGACCATAATGGGATGCTTAGAGTCTTACACCAGGTAACTGCCTTTGTTTCAGTTTGTCCCTTACTGCCAGGACAGCTTTACCTTCCAGATTAGGGTTGCCCTGTCAGGGAGCCAGTCCCAGTGCATGGCCACAATATTTGGGCCGCTGGTCTAAACCCAGACTTTTAAACACAACTGAAAGTCCTTGCATACAATTTTAGAAGAGCTAAAAATCTCTCTGCAAAAGAACAAGTGCAGCGAGGTAGATATGCCTTCTCTACCCAGTTTTATGCTAAAGGGGCAGTCTAGAAAGGTGCTCTATTCTTTTTTTTTTCTTCTCTATTTCTCCTCCTGCCCTTTTTTTCTTTTAATAAAGTGTGACCTCATTCCCACTGCACTGCATGAAAAACCAACTATTGGCTCCAGTTCTACAGGACCAAATCTTAACTGAGGACTCATGATAATGCAGAATTCATCCTCTTCTATCCCATTTCACATCGGCCTTTAGCAGTATTTTCCAAATGTCATGTTTTTACAGACTTAATGGGATTAAAAAAACATGCTCTTTTCCCTCTGCACTTTACGCTTTCAGCTGTGACTTCCATAAAATGATTTTGGTTAGCAAACAAGATGGCTATATGATTAAATAAAAAAAATACATCTCATTTTCCTAGCCCCGTACATAGATGCAAGGAAGGAGCAGCCAGAGCCAAAGTGTTTTATATCACAGTACACAGGGAGACAAGAAAGAAGAGAAGAGAAATAGAATTATAGAGTTGCAGAGAAATGAAATGTTTGAACAGAAAATAATTTCCCTAACTCATAGCCTGCAGGCATAACCTGTCATAACTCTGCATGAATTGAACAGTCGGGCAGTTCAAGTTTTCTGCAGCTTACCATAAACTAATATGCTCCGTCATATCATCCTCAGGAGACAAAGATTTGAAGGAGCCACTGTATTCCGAACAAAAAAAGTAATTCTGTGGTTTAATAGAATTAGAGGGAACCATTGGAAGCTCAACACAACCCTGTGCAGATAGAGACTAAATGGAAGGTGACAAAATCCTAACCCATATGCTACACCAAAGATGGGGGTGCTCAGTGGTAATTCTGGTTTAAGCTCTTCTAGAGGCCATGGACTTACCAGTTCACACCATACAAGAATTCCCCTGTTTTCCAGGCATACACCCAGAATGACGGACAAATTTCCAGGGAGCATCCTACTGGGAGTCTCACAATGTGGTGGGTCAGCCTCAGAGGCTGCTGTAGAAGCCAGTGCTCCCGGAGTGTGCATTACTTTCTCAAAAGTAGAGTAACAGTACTAAAAGGAAAAACATTTGAGGAAGAAACAAACTACTTTTAAATCTGCATTGAACAGAACTGGCAGGATTCTCTTCTAGCCTTTAAATCTTGTAATCTCTTCTCCCTTGATCTATACAGGCTTGCTCAGGTCTGAAATCAATGCACAAAGCACGCTACAGTGCAGCTCCTAGAGGCTACTCCACAAACAAGACATAGTTGGAAAAAAAAAAAAGTGGTTTTCCTAAGATATTTCCTGTCTTCCTGCCTCTTCAGGACCATATATACACTATGGAGTAGATACAAACCTAAATACTGCAATACACCATAAATCAAAAAAAAAAGATAACTTCTTGTCCTCTGAACTGCTCATGGGTCAGAACCAAAACATCAACTCTGCCAGGGACACAGGATGCATTATGGATTGGCCAACTCCTGTCTCGAAAAGGGCAGACCGAGAAGAAAACATTGAAGCACCTTCAAATGGTGGGTTTCTCAAAACAAAACCACCACTCCTCAATTCCTCCACTCTATTACACTATGAAAAGTTCCCCATATGAAAGACAGGTCTTTCCGGGGAAACCCTAGAAGAAAGTCATAGCTGACAGGATGCCAGATCTTCCAATTCCCTTAGTTGACTCATTTTGCCATTCCCATGCTTCTATAAGACAAATATCCTGTCCTGGGATTTGTTTTAAGCTATCACAGGTCAAGTCTCTAATCAATACAGATATTCCAGACCCTTGAGAGATCCATAGGGCTTTCTCAAAATCTGTATCAGTCTTTATGGTGCTTGCCCAAGCACTCTTCCCTATGAAGTTCCTGGTAACGTCCCTTGCTGCAGTTAGAGCAGTCAGGACTTTCGACACCTACTTCAGAGAAACTGAAAGCTGTTCTCTCCCTTGGTCAGATCTCCAACTCCTTCAGTTCACCTCCTGAAGGTTTCTCTTCACCTCTTCTGTACCAGGGTTTCAGGATCCAGCAGTCTTTCAGCTCCCTGTGTTGCTCTCCTGGAGCATTGAATCTTTGCCATCCCTCTCATGAACTGTGCAGCGCCCTCCTCAGAGAGGAGCGATGTCTTTTCCCAGGCAAGATCTCACTCTGATAGTAGGCTCCCTTTTACAGAGAGCCCAGACTGCTACTCTCCTGACCCAAGCACAAGCGCATCAGATGCCTCAAATACTTCAAACTCTCCAGCATGTTGCGACTTCCACAGGTGCCCATCCTTGGACACTGCATGAGACACAGTGTGCAATATAGAGCAGGTCTCTGGCACACCTCAATGCATCTTACATGCATGGGAGAATGGGTACACAGCTCTGAGTTACCTGTCACTCACAAGTGCTTCCACTTCCCACCCCCACAGTGTAAGGTAGTTAACTTCACTGCTTTCATACAAGGTAATGTTCAAGCTAGCAGCTGAGAATTTGTGAAGGTCAGAAAAATCTTAAGTAGATCTGCAAACTGCACCCAGACCATCCAATGCTCCACCTAGCATTCTACCACTGAAGCAAACCGCTATACAAACAACTGCCCCACAACTCAGTTCTTGCCTTACCCACCTACCCCTCTGAACAAAGGGATGACATCCATGCTGTGACCTGCTCAGCAGCAGGGGCTTCTCCAAAGCACTCCGTCTGACCTCAGTGTAATGAACAGAATTAATATGGCAAAGCCTCCAACACGGCACCACTTCCCAGCAGCACAGCCACAGCCTCTAATTGATTAGTCCATAAAAATCTGTGCACTAAATTGAAAGGAGCTGCACTAATTCTCTTTTATGTTAAATTTCTGTCTTTCTCCTTTATCGAATCCTTCGTCGAATGTCCCTTCTGCTGCCTATTGTGGGCTTGCTCTGGGCCTGTTTTCCTCTTGCCCAGATTAAGTACCTAATCAAAATCTTGTCTCCCTTAATGGCATAAAATTGAAAGATAGATATTGCACTTTACACAGCTGATTAAACACTAGAATGTGGCTAAATGCTTTACAGGGCTTGTTACATTAACTAACTCTGTCATCTGCCAGCTATCTTATAATTGCATATGCTCATGTTGCCACTGGTGAAGCCAAGGTAAGATTTCTTTTCCCTCCATTACCTCTTTCCGCTCTCCCTCCCTCCACACTGCTACCCACCAGCTGCACGTAAGTGAGGACCTAAGAACTCCCCTGCAACAACCACCTGAAGAAAGACGGTCGGATGCTGGTTGCCTATAATTTTCTTTTCTATCTTCAACTGTCAGTCACTGGTTTGTGACCATCTAAAGCAGCTACTGTGATGGAAGGGGGGAATAAATACATACAGCTATTTTTTCAGAAGGAAGTAGGAACAATCCTGCCCACACTTGTCGTCTTCACAGCTTTGACGCTCAACACCTTGTTTTAGAAGGCTGAGGAAAGCAAGGATGGAACAAAACACGAAGTCCTTACCTTAGCTTGTACAGCAACGTATATTAAATAGTCTGAGATTCCCGTTGGCTAGTCCAAGCAGGATGTGATGGGGGTAGTCAATGCTGAACATCTTGGCTTTTTCCCTGTGTTGTAACGATCAGATGGACGTTCTGGAAGACTTACAAGTCTATCCCCACTGATTTGCTGTTCAGAGGAGAGTTTCACCTTCTGCAAGGTTTTCATGGAGCACAATCCCTAAATACAATCTTCAACTGGATTGCTTCAAGGAAGAAACAAACCGACCAACCCAAAACAGCTTTACCAGCAAATTCTTTGGGAGAAAGAAAAGCAGTAGAGATTTTTTAAAAATGTTCTTAGGAATCGCTAACAATTGAAACGTTAATCAGCGTGTGTGTTGTGCTACAACAAACAGTATTGCCAAATTCTCTGCGGGTAAGATTTGTCATCTTTGTCATCCACAGACCCAGCAATTTTGGAAACAGATCTGCTCCTTTGCACAAATACAAATATTTCTATTTAGATTGATTTAAAGTAGTTGCCAAAAC
>NW_010411310.1:5774-30154 GCF_000710305.1 Buceros rhinoceros silvestris | reverse complement strand
CTCTTTCCTTTTAAAACAGAAAAGAGACCACACATTACACCCAGACTGTAAAATGTAGATAGCTAGTTCAGTTATGTGCATTTCTTCTTGACCCCAACCTTTACAGAGAATCTATTTATTAATAAAATAACACGCCATCCATTTTCAGCCCTGTATCACCCTAAGCCCCTTTTTTTCCCTATTCCCGAATTCCTCTGTAAGAGGTGTTAGGAGTCACTTTTTGCCACCAATTTTCTGTCCTGGGTGGGTCCTCCCTCCCCAGTTTACACGGTAGCTAAATCAAGTTGAGCTGAAGCCAACATTACAATTCTGCTGGCAATTAATAATCAATTAATTGTTTTCTTATCCCGCAAGGATTCTGCACCCTCCCATCTTCCATTCTTTGGGTCCGCATAGAAACCACACAAATTAGTTCATCATACCATTGTTAATGGTTCATAAAAGCTTACCAAAGGCTATTATGAAATCTTTACTAAGTGCTTGTTTTTAAATATTCATGAAGGCGCAATATATATTTTAGTAAGACATGTTGCAAGTTACAAAACTGAACCCTGAACTAAACATTAAGATCCCAGGAAAGATTCATCTGAAAGCACCAGACTAAGGAAAAGCACTATAGCTCCCTCCTAACCTTCCTTTTTCTTGACTGAGGAGATAATCTTCTCGAATCCTTTTGCCTGTAGTTTCACACTTCCTAAAATTCTTTGGTTTAAGCTACCATATTAATTCCAAATTTCCTTCTGCCATTTCAGGAGGAGCAGAATAGTTCCCCTTTATGTGAAGATGGGTATACAATACTAGATAGCAGAACAGACTTCAACAGGTTTCAAGGACAAACAATAACTTACTTCAAGATCAACATGCAGGGAGCAAAAGCAGGTGCAAGTTTGCACAAGAATCAGGCAGTGCAAAGCCCAACTCAAGCCGTTCTTTACCAGTGATCACTTTCTAAACAGAAAAATGAGTGGCTTTGTGACCTGCCACACCATTTTCTACTGCTGAGCTTTGAGTGGGACCCAACAAATTAGAATAGATTGTAAAAGCAAGACCAAGTTTGTCCTAACACTTAGTGGCCATTTGGCCAAAGCCA
The DNA here is from genome assembly GCF_000710305.1 of Buceros rhinoceros silvestris. Classification (NCBI taxonomy): domain Eukaryota; kingdom Metazoa; phylum Chordata; class Aves; order Bucerotiformes; family Bucerotidae; genus Buceros; species Buceros rhinoceros. The sequence goes on along the minus strand of NW_010411310.1, from coordinate 29,064 downwards.
CAATCACTTGGCAGTGGTGCAGTTCAGCCCAACCATCACACCCCTTCCAGCAGAGGGAGAGCAACAGAGCTACTACAGTGAGATGGTAAGTAGACTTACAGAAGCACAGAAAGAGGAACGGAGCTTTTACCAGGCATAGTTAGAACCAATGTCATCAATCTCTCATGTTCAGGATCAGATTCACAAAGTAACATATTAAATCCTTTTCTATCTATAAATGCCAATGTCATGATCCCTGCCAAGTATCTATTTCTACACTGAAGCATTTTGGGAGCCACGAAATTCCCATAATGTACTTGCCAGCAGGAGAGCACCACCTGTACCAGCGCACAGCCAGCAATGTTACATTTCACAGCACGGACCTGATGAGGTGCTAAACGTTACTGATGGGGTGACTTACCAATACCACAGCAGCATCATGGTTTTGAACCATACCCCTGCTCCCAGCCAGCCAGAATAGTGCTATTGTGCCCTGCTCCGTGCTGGCTTGGGTGGTCCAACCCAGCCTCACTCCACACTTCCCAGCCTCAGTCCTGTTCATCTTCCAGAGCCTGAGCAGTTTTAACTGCATATCTGCTACTTTTGCAGAGGAGAAACCGACTGAGAAAGCCCTGCTCGTATTCAGAGTTCTCCACTTATTATTTGCAAATGGTTTTCCAGTACAGGAATATTTTGAGGTACTGTGACGCTTTTAGGATCAGAAAAGCTCCAAGGAGCATCGCTTATTAGTGTCAAATTTCTGCAACGTGTGGAAAGCTGTTCAAGAGAGCCTAAAGGAGACAGCAGCTAGCAAGGTGTATCAACCAGCTTGCATCCCTGGGGTTGGGCTTCTTCCAAAGTCCTTCCAGGCAGTGACGGGTGGAGGACAAATTGGCCATAAATACATAAGGAGTCAGTGAAAACCTGAAGCAGGAAATTAGGAACTACACTGTTTTTAGCTGAAAAGTCACTAGAAGTTATCAGTGACACTTCAAAATATCTCTCCAGCAGGACCTGAATGAGCTTTAAACAGCTTAACTGGGTGAGCGGCCTCTAACACACCCTTCTGAGGTGCCTTCTGGCTTTTGTAAGAAAACAGAAGTATGAGAGACCAAAATAGTTCTGACACTTTGAAACCCTGCATCTTTTCACCTGATCCTTGCTTCTCAACTCCCCTTCTGCTTCTCCCCAGGGGCTGTTTGATTAAATAGATGTGAATAAAAAGTATCCATTCCTTTTTGAACTATGTTAAATTAACAGTGACCTGAACCAGACCCCGCAATCCTGTGACAGCAGTTACTCATCAATGAATCATTACCCATCTCTAAATACAATTCCATGCTCTTTCCAAGCTTAACTTTACGGGCATGGAAAAAAAACAAACAAACAAACAAAAAAAAAACCCAGCGCATTTGCAAAAACAATTCAACAAAGTGGGGATCTTGCTAGGGGTTGTGTGATCTATCAAGATCTTTTGATAGGAGGCGGCTACCCGGACAGGCTGGAACGTTCCTGGTCATAAATCCCAGCTCACCAAATAGAAATTCCTCTATTCCATTTCTGGAGGAGTAGAAAATAGTTACCATTTCCTCAATACCCCCTTTCAAGATTTTCTCCACATTTCCAAAAGACAGTCAGAAACAGCAAGTGATTTCAAATCCAAATGGAAACAAAACAAAACCAAAAAATCAACTTTTTTTTTTTACTATGACCACGGTTGCTGTTTAAGCACTTTATTTTCTTGCTTCCTGGTCATCGTGTACCATAAGTAAAAGAGCTCAAGCATGAAATGTAACTTTGGACTTATTAATTCTCCTTCAGAGAATTTTTTTTTTTTTGAGACAGTTTCTAAGCTTTCTTTTTATTTGTACACCACCTTGAACAACAAGATGTCAATGCATGAAGGCCTACCATAAGCAAGTGCAATGTAAATAAACCAAAGTGATGAGATTGGAAGATCTCATCTGGCAGTGCCAAGGCTACATCATGAGAAGACCATCCTACTTGCGTAAGAGAAATACAAACATAAAGCAATAGCAGCACAGCTCATCTTGCAGGAACTCTCAAGCTGATTTTTGTGCCACCAGACCTTTACAAAACAGAAGGTGCAGCATTTCAGAAAAAGAAAAGCTCTTTCTGAAAAATAACTTTATGCATCAAGTTGTACAGATGCAGCCTTATATCTTCATCACAAATTAATTACCAATTTCAAAACATAGCATTAATTCTTGCTGGTTTGATGTGACCTGCTTGCTCCCCCAGTAAAAAACGCACCAGCCTTTGTCACCTCTGCATCAAGCACTCTTGCCTGTTCAGCAAACACAGGCACATTTACTGGACCTCACAGGGAACCACTCTGGCCAAAACAGCATTTAGCCACAGCAAACATGGTTCAATCCCGTGCTTACAGGCACAGGACAATGAAAATCCCAAATCCTTGCATCTACTTATTGCAAGCAATGGAGCAATGGCAAAGTGACCTCTCAGAGAAGGACCAGGGCACAACCCATCACCACCTTCAACGCAGACCAAATGGGAGTCACCAGTGTGTTGACCACCTTTGAAGTGGTTTTTGCTGCCTAAGAGGGGACAAATTTCTAGTGCAAGGGCATAAAGATTGAAACAACATAGAATTCCTAATTTTTTAAGCCTTTTGCGAGTCATTTATCAGAAATGGTAGTAGGAAAACACAGTTATTCTCATTCCTACCCAGTAGTTTACTTGGTTTTCAGAAGCTTTGGGGTGAGGGGTGGGGACGGGTGTGCAGAAACAACGAGCTTATTGCCTTTCCAGCTCTGCCCAGAGGAATGCTGGTTGCTTTTTCTTAAAGATACCACAAAAACTCATGGTACTTATTCTGGGTAAGAAGCTATAAGCTAATGCCTACAACCAGCATGCAAATCATACTGTTATCGTACATTTCATACAATCAATTTTACACCTCGAGTAGGGCAGCCCAGCAGCAAGGCAGAAACATCCTCAGAGCAATTGATTCAAGAGACTCTGCTTGGCTAGTGTCAGAGCTTTGCTCAAGTGGAAATTAAAGGCCTTACTGCAGGTTTTGAGAGGTGGTGTGCCTAGCGCTCCCTCTACACACACTGAAACAAGATCTATTTTTCAAGGCCCTCCATGAACTTCACAAGTGACGACATTCGTCCCACTTGCCTATAGTAATGGAACTGCAAATAACTACTTATCCTAAAGCAATTTATACAACCACATTTAAAACATAAAGGGGCTACACATCCCCAAACTGTGACATTTTCCTTAAGATTTCCGAGTGATCTCTTGGCAGCTACCTGGACAGGCTGGCACATTCCTGGTCATAAATCCCAGCTCAAAGCTGGTTTACTTTGCGAGGAGTTTCCACTGCTGAGCAGTTAAAAGTGAACTCTTTTCATGATCCACGTGATAGCAGCAGTTAAATGTCACAGAGCAACAGCAGTATTTAAAAAGCCACTATTAAAAGTGTCCTTTAAAAGACTGACAAGATAAAAAAAAACAGATAGACAGCTAGATAGAGGAGGAGCATTGGCATCTCTCCAATCCAGGACACTACACCCCAAGAAAAGTGAAACCATGGGCTAGATCCAGAGCCTAAAAAACTAAAGAAATATGATGTAAAGCTGGATGAGCAGATCCAACATGCGCTCTGCATCCAGCGCTGTACCCTGAACACACTTCCATGTGTTTGGGTGCATGCAGCCTGCTCCTGACACTATGTTACTGAAACTACAGAGAGAACCTTAACAGGCTTGGCCCTTGCCATCACCAGCATTGCAGGGCAGGAGGGCACCAGACAGACAGAAGGACACAAACGGGGAAAGGGCCAGGCTCTGGTGTGGCTCTGCAGCCACAGCTCAAGTGACAAGAGTCCCGTCTCTGGAAGCCAGAGAAGGCAGCACTGTTCCACGCAGTGTTAGACTTGCCTTCCCTCAGTTACAGTTATAGGTAGGTATCACCTTCCCTAGTAACAGTGCTGACACTCCTGGTGCTCTCGGCTGCTGAATGAATACAAAAACAGGATCAATGCAGTCCAATTATTCAGCTCAGCAGTTATCTGGAGTTCTTACAGAAAGCTGTTTGCCATTAAGACCAAAAATACCACCAAGACCAAGTCTTCTATGTTCCAAAAGTAAAAGACATTTGTGGTGTATTCTGTGATGAGGGGGAGAACAAACCCTCCAGCCACACTTCTCCAACATCACTTAATCTCACTGACCTAAAAAAATTAATCCTAATCTGTCTCTTTCATCCTGGACATTGTCTCAGACGTACATCGTGCATTGCTGACCTTACTGTTGCATAACTATTGATTGGTGTTAAAATGAAGATCGGCAAAGTTACAGAATACTGAAGGTTTGCAAGTTGTCATCATTTTGTGTTCAGGTGAGATTCTATCTAGATTTCACTTTTATGAAAGCCTTGGAATTTAGGACGGTTTGGACATACGAGTCTGTCTTTGGTCCATCCATAAATGCAAGGCAGCCATCATCCCAAAAAAAGAAAATAAATAACAGAGATAACTGAAATTTAGCCATAATGAATTCAATCCCTTTTACCGTAAAGGGAAAGTTATGCTTGCAGGCATAGTTTGGGCCTTGTTTTTAAATGCAGAGAATAGTAAATAATTCATAAACGTTGCATCTATTTAAAACCTGCATGAGGATTTCTTTTCCTTTCACAGCTCCTTGTTTAATCTTTGTTCATTGTTAGAGGCTCTGGGGATGACTGACATTTAACACATCTCTGTCATGCTTCCTTAGCCCCCGAATGCCTGGCATGGGGGAGAGAGAACAACCACACACACACACAAGCATATGCAGATTACAAATGCTCCAACCTGTTTCATTCCTCCTCACCCCCCAGGTTCCTTGAACCAAGTTTCTTGCAAAGAGAGAAACACTGCCATCTGGAAGAGTGTCCCAGGATCATCACTTCATCTGCTACATGAATAAGAACCTCTTCACACCTTGTAAGTAACAGATATTAGGCAGTAACAGAGTTGTGGGGTTTTTTTTAAGTAGTATGTATGTTTGGTTGAAGCTTCGGTGGTAAGGGGATATATTTTGGCGTACTGGTACTATTTTTTCTTGAGAATACAGATAGTGCAGGGGCGTATATTTAGGAATAGAGCTTTATATAGCTGTGCAACCTGAAAACCTTTGAGCATCACATCACATACCAGTTCTTGACTCACAAATAAAGTGATCCCCCCCAGAGTGCAGGCTGGCGGGGTCAGCTGCTCCATTATCCCCTGGACGTTTACAACAGCCACTGCAATTTAAAGCTTTTTTTCTTATTTTCACAAGGAACAACAACAAAAATCAGGCAGGAATTCATCACACTCTCTCATGAGGAGAATTTTGAGCCCATGGTTAATTCACTACCAGCAGCTTTATTATAGCAATGATGGTCTGAGTACAAACACTAGAGAAGGTTCTAGGCAGAGCAACTCATATAAGCAAAGGGAAAAGAGTCAAGTTGGGGACCTTGTGTTCAAAAGTGCAGCTGTTTGTCTCCAGCACCTGCTATATCAAACTCTCTAGTAAGAGGGTATCACCTTCCCTAATAAAGCCTGCCTTGCTCTAAACACCACAGAACAGAGGAGGAGAAAAAAAAGAAAAACAATAGGAGCACTTCTGGCAGCAATATAATTTTCCAGAAAGTGATGTAACTGGTTTAGGACTTCAAGATTAACTCAGAGTATCTGATATTGAGGAGTTACAAGCAACATAAAAAGTAATTTGCAAAAATATTACACTACTCATTGACACATTAGCTAGAGATGTTCTAATGTCAAAGACGCAAAGTTTCTTAAAAATACTTGATGTCAGCCATTTCACCATACACCCTATGCACACCAGTCTACCTGCTTCAGTCCTAGCACACAAATTATACCCCAGAGTCTGTTGAAGTTAGTGGGAAACCACATATTAACATGTGGATGTTTTTAATCAGACCATAAAAAGAGGCTTGAAAGTTTATATTGAAAAACAAAGAAACAGAATTAAAAAACAAAAATAGTGTAAGAGAAAATACCAAAAGGATGGGACAGGGGACCACAACCTCAGACAATGAAGAGAAATTGGATTTTTCATTAAATCAAGGCAGGAACAAAAAATCTTCCTGCAGCTTTCTCTAAGGAAGTCTCCTGAATGCTGACGTGTTTATGTACGACTTGTCCCTGTAACTCAGGCTGACAGTTCTGACACTAAATGAGACTGATGAGATTGTAAGGATTTCTACCAACTGGGTTGAGTTTCACATGAGCTACCAAAAGCAGAACACGTGAATCCTGGAGGAAGCTGCAGGACCTCCAGCTCAAACCCACTTGCGTTCTGCAGCATGGTGTCACAGTCTGTATTGATATAACAAATCAGAACTGTGCAGTATCTGGTTACAAAACTCTTCGTTCATGTAAAGGACAATGCTCTCAAATCGATTCCTGACCTGAACATCTGCAAGCTTCCTGCAGTTCCCCAAGAGTTTCGCCCCTCTGTGCTATCAAGCTCTCCAAGTAATTGGGATTAACAGGTTTTGCTGGTTTTCTACATCCAGAAATTTGCCTTTTCCCTTTCTTTTATTTCTCCTCCCTGATCTTCAACAAATCCATCTCTGTACAGGAACACACTTTATCATGATATTATCTGTGGCAAACGAATCTAAAATAAAACACATCCACCTTGCAAATGAGAAATGGAAACACGTCCACCATGGTTATAATGAAATGGTGTATTTCTGGTGTTTTCATGGCATAAGAGCAACTATTTCATGGTTCACGAGAGGTTTAACAGAGAACATGTCTGCTCTAAACAGATGGGCTTCATGTTTGAGATATTGCTTATTTCTCTGTGAGCTTCTTTCCAGTCTCCCCAAAAGATATATTTAAGCGTTCTTTTAATTTAGTTCATTTTTTCCCCATTAAGAGCATTGTTTTTTCTGAAAAAAAATCCACCACCATTCTTACGCAAGTTTAAACTGCTGCCAGAAAGCTTTGGTTTTCCTGTATTTATTAATAAGCTATCGCTTTAAATCTACTCTGCTGTGCTCTACGAATTGGAAAGCGCATACAAATGAGACACAAAGCAGCTGCCAAATGCCTAAGTAAAGCTTGGCCTGGCCAGTACCGAGCAAAAACTATTTACGCTTTGCAATCTATGCAAAAAATATTTATGGGAGCAGCATCAAACTCAGAATTTATCAAATGAAGTTTTGACAGTTAAAGAGACACACAGAGGAGATCGATTACTTTCTTAGCTAACATAATCTATTTATAAGTTCATAGGGCATGTCGATCAAGAATTTTCAATCTAAATTCTTCCATCACAAAACAGGAATTTGGGAGAACCAACTGTATTTACAAAAACAATTATTTTCAGAGTAGCCACTTGGTTACCATCAAATACAAATAACCCTCTAGAGAGACCTTTGAGAATTTCCACTTCAAAAAGAACTGAAGAAATTGAAAACAAAAAAACCCCACCAAACCAGTATCATGGTTTAAAGGGAAGGGGTTTAACCCTAAAATAAGCATACATAAAGTTGCATCTTTGAAGTTTATCAACACAAACTGACCTGAGCAGTTGAGTGAGCTTTTGCTTTCAAAAAAACAAGCGATCTGACATTTCATTTGGAGGCACAGAAAGGCAAAAAAAAAAAAAAAAAAATCCCACACATTCTAAATGATCAGTGTAAACAAACTGTTTTCTGTTTACCTCAAATTATACAGCTTGGAAAGCAAAGAGGAGTTATGGGTAAATTTAGTCAATAACTGAGAACTGATCTGAAGCTTAAAACAGAGACTTGGGTCACAGCAGGAAAAAAAAACACCTTACCATGGGCATGCCACCACATCACCAGCTTACACACTTAAAACACTTCACCAAAAAATTAATGTCCTGCTGCAAATTTTTTGCACATACCTGACTGGCTAAACTGGTTTCTTGTGCAACTGTACCCTGGGCATCTTGTGCAAATTATCAGTATGGAACAGTTTGGTGACAGGCTCCATCCTCACCTGAGCTGAGGTGTCAGTCCTTTTACTGCCACCTCTTTTTTTCCTGTCAAAGAGGAGTCATATATGAAAATGCACACACTGCTTTGTCACACAGCAAGTGCTGCACATCAGGAAGTTTCTCGTGATTTCCATGGAAGGGAGGTATTTGTAATAATCTGTGGACCAGCTTGAATAACTAGGGAGGGAAAATCCAAATGTGGCCCTAACCCACTGGGACAAGTAACCTGTGGACATCTGCCCTGTTCCACAGCTCTCATTTTACAATGATTCACAGGTCATTTGGAGCTATCCTTGGCAGGTCACGTCACCTTTGGGAACAGTTTCTGTAACCTACTCCTAGAGTTAGGTGTGACATGCAGCTTCCACCCTCCCTGGTTCAACTGGAACCTGGTCAGCCAGAGAATTTACAACCAGGGTTGGATGAGTGGAGAACACTCACGCTGTCCATGAATAGCCATTGCTGGTGCAAAAAACACATCTGAGCCACCTAAGAACCTGCATCAGCAGAATTCTATTCTAATCTTTTCCAGAAGAGACAACACGCATTAAAGCAAGCAATCCTGGATGCTTCTATGCCTGAGGGGAGAGTGGATGGGTCTAACCTGAGATTTCCTCAAGAGTCAGCTGTCTAACACCACCACATACCTCCTGTCCACCAAAAACCCCAACTTCAGTCCCCCCAAAGCGTGAGAAATTAGATGCTAAAAAAAAACCCAAAACACCACATACTCGTCAACTATTTTATCTCAATTTGGTGTCTGTGGCTGGATCTCTCTTTACACAGTAATTTTCACCCTAATTAAGACTTCTGGTTGAATCCCCAGTACAAATAAAATTAATTTGTGAAGAGTAAATACAAAGGAACAAATCACAGTCCGACTGCACAGTCTCTCGGAGCCTGCGAGACTGTCTGCAGAATCCTTCTTGCCGATCCTCTCAGCCAGCTCTAATCATTTATTTCAAAAGAGACTAATAGTCTGTCCTAGAGGATGAAAGCACATGTTAGTCTCAGCACGGATTCCTTCAGGTGAGAAGCGTAATTATCACATTCAGCACTAACCGTAACTCACACCTACTCTTCCATTTTCTTTCTTTAAACACTAAGTGAGGTGTATGTACATAATCTGGCTGCACAAAACGCAGCTCTCCCCACCGAACCACCATCGAGTCAAGTCAAAGTCAGATGGACAAAGGACAGGCCGAAACGGCTGGTTATAGCTGCTCTACCCTCATGTCCCACCTACGCACTAACAGAACTCTCTTGAGGTTTTGGGGTTTTGCTGGGCTTTTGTCTTGATGTTTTGTCAGGTTTTGTTAGTTTTTCTTTTAAACCAAAGAGGCTGCATCATAGCACAAAACAGGTGAGAGAACCATCCTCTGCCAACTGGCAGCACTTCTGGGGACTCTCAGGATCACGTTGATATATGGCAAGTCCAGGGAGAGCACATCTGTATACCTGACTAGATGGGTTTGGTTTCTCCAGGTTTTTGGTCTACGATGGTGGCAGGCAATCGGGGTGGTGTAAACCTTGCCTATGGGTTTTTGCAGTTCATGGAGAGCAAAAGCATGGTTAAGTTCCCTATGCAACCCAGAAGTGAAAACTCTGTAAAATCAAAGAGAAAGAAATGCCATCCTTCGGTGCTACAGGAGGACCTCTACCCTGCAAATAAATTACTCTGAAAAAGATTTACGGAACAAGCAACTCAACATAAGCTCCCAGCAAAACGTTGTGACAGAAATGGCTAACGTTGGGTTTAGAGGCATAAACAAGAGGAGTAGTGAGCAGGATTGATGAAGTGATTACACTTTTATTTATGACATTGGTAAGACCAGCAAAAGGCACACAAAGCTCAGTTGCAGTGTTGCAGCTTTTTAAAGAGGGCTGAGAAAAAACAAAGATCTGAGCATCTGGGGGAGGAGAATAACTGAGATCTCAATGAGAGCTGGAAGAGCTCAGTCTATTTAGCCTATCAACAAAGATTGAGAGGTAACTTGATTAGTGTCTAAGTACCTTCATGGAGAGAAAACAAAGGGTATTAAACGGCTCATTAATCTATCAGAGAGAGGCATAACAAAAACTAATGGCTGGAAACGGAAGCCAGACTGATTTAAATTTAAAACCAGGCAATTTTTATTTTGATTTTATTTACGTTGTGGGGTATTCTCCAACTTTTGCTATATTCAAATCAAGAAACAGACGCTGTCTGGAATGCCTGTTTTAAACAGACAGAAGTTACACTGTAGTTAAGCCCAAAAGTTATTGGGATCAATACTGTGGTAACCAGGCAAAACGCCTACGATATAGAGGAAGTCAGAGGGACAATCTAGTGGTCCCTCTTGGCCTCAAACCATGAATCTCTGAACTCTGAAAAAGTCATCTCTCTGCCCTCCTAATAGATCCAATCGATCCGATTTTCCACCCACACTCAGTCACTGCTGAAACTCCTGTGCTTTACAACAAGACTGTCCAAAAGATTGGAGTAAAATCTGAAGTCGAGCTGAACCATGTGCAGAGGCACAAGCTAAGAGCTAATTTATTTTGTTTGCTTTTTAAAAATGGGTTTTGAGCTCATGAGGAGTATTAGATTGATGACACCGATAAACCGCACTGGGGGTAGAAGGGGGTAGGAGTGGAGAAAGCAGAAATTTTAAATGGTTCAAACACACAAAATACCTCATCCAACAAGATGCCTGAAGGAGTATTGTGTGAATTAAAGAGCGCAGTTCATCATGTGCATTGCTTGTGCCCCAGCCTTGCAATTCACATCAAGAAAATGGGTATTCGTAAGCAATTGTGTATTTACCACATTTAACTCAAACATGAGTTCTATGAAGACTTTTCAGAAATGTGATCGATACATTTGGAACGGGGGGTGTGGGGCAGGGTGGTGGTAACAGGCCATGACTTCTAAAACTTTCTGGATAGCCTACACAATGAAAGAATGTCATTCAGTTGAGCTAAATGGAAATTTAGCTGCATAAAACAAAGTATTTTCATTGGCTCCATATCTAAAATAATTTAATAATGTTTTGGCATGAAAACCACTTTCTTTGTAATCTTAAAATTTGGTCACCACACTAAAAATTCTCTCACACCTCTACATGGCACTGGAGTGTCTGTAGGAAGGATGTTAACACTGCAGACAGGCTATCAAACGGCACACGAGTCTCCTGTTCAGAGGAGACAAGAGCAGCACAGACTATTCGCACAGCCCATCAGATAACACTCGTGATTAGGGATTCCAAACAGTGCTGAAGATGTGAAGAGTCTCAACTTTCTCCCAAACCCTGGTCCCGGCTCCCCAGGCCACGCACCATTGCACCATCGGTCCATTCACACCCAAGCAGCAGCAGTAGGTGCTTCCTGTCCCTCATCCTTCCTCGCTGCTGCCTTCTGGGATTACGAACTGTTTGCTTTCAAAGAAGAGGGCTCAGTTCACCCCCAGGAGCAGTGGAGATTTCATTTTCCCTTCCTGTAGATGCGTGCCCTCGTGAATGAAAATCAGCATGAATGAAGCCAGCTTTGTCCGCACTTGCGCTGTAGATACGCACAAACTCCAGGAAGCCGAGACTTAATTTGATCTGAAAACCCCCACAGCCAATGCATTTTAAAGACAGAACCACAAAGCCAATCAATAGGGACCATTCAGATACTTGCTGTCAGCGGCTAAAAGAAAATGGATACCGAGAAAGCCATAACTATGATAAATTTAGGCGCTGCTTCTCTCTGACTAATGCAGGCACTAAAACACTCCATGAATATCCTGCTTTGAAACGTGTCATATTTCTGAGAGGCCAATCAATCTCAGGTTCTCTGTGGACCACATTAAAATACATTTGTCACTGTAAGTTTATGAAATATTGATGGTGTTTTTTAGGGGGGTGTTAGGAGGTGGAGAGGTGGATCAAAAAAAGGGGGAGGGAGAGCTACTTTAATGAATTATCTTTAGGCTAGAAGAAAAAGAAGAAACAAATGTAGGTGCTTACTGTGGATGAGGGTGAAAAACAGGAAACAGAATTGCTTACTGAAAGACATGTGTTGGATTAACAGAAAAGATCACGTGGATGAACGCGTTACAAGGGCATTTCGAGCTCAATTTGACCCAGATTTATGGTTTTATTAAATCTTTAATTTTCTAAATTTGGTAATTAATAAAAACAAAGCCCTGTTAATGATGGAGGGGAAATTAAAAGCGTATCTGTGTTCCAGACGGCAGCACGGTTCTATTGCGCCAGGCGCTAAAACGTACTTTTACCTGAACGAGGGAAGGGGCCCACAGGTCCTGGCAAGCCTCACCAGCTCTCCCAGGCAGAGACACATGGAAAAGAAATAGAGACAGGCCTGCTTTCATACTGGTGCATCTACCTGCGCTCATTACCTGAAGTGTCAGATTAGTCACCAAGAAAATTTCCATCTTAAAGAACTGATTATCAGAATAGCTAAAATACCAGAAATGAGCATGAAGGAACTGGGAATGAAGGTGGAAGTGGGAACCAAGTCAGAGACTAATTAATTTAAGATTATAAAGGAAGCCTGTTGCAGACCCAAGCAATGAGTTTGCAGCTGGTCTGGGCTTCTCCAACCACTCCACCTTTCTGTAACCCAATCTGCTAAACACAGAACAACATACCGAGCTCTTGACACGAGCAGCTCCACTGAAGTCAATAAAGCCATTCACAAGTGTAAAGCTAAGCTGAGCTTAAATACTGTGGTACTGTGATCTATGTTTGCAAGTGAAGTGTGGAACTAAAGCTAGTTTGTGTAAATAATCTGAAATTGGGTCATTTTTCACTATTTCTGTCAATGCAAAAAGCAGTTTTTCAGATAAGAACAACAGCCGCATTCACCAAAGGAACAAAAAGTAAATCCTCATTCGCATTTTTAACTCGCAGATGCTAAACTTTTTGGTAAAGACATTATGCCATGTTGGTAGGAAAAACACTCTTAGGCAATAAATAGCACATTTTGCTTTAGTGATGAATAGCAACAAAAATAAATTGAGGCAGTAGCATAAAATTTTTCGTTTTTCACAAATCTGGAAAAATATGGAACTTTTCTGTTATTTTTGGCCAGTGGCCCAAACACCTTCGCTTCAGCCTTCAAAACAAACCCCACTCTTCTTACTGGGATTATCCAAACAAATACACAAATCTGTCCTCTGTTTCCTTTGCCCTAGTTTACGTATTTGGCTAAAACAATTTGACAGCTTAGGAATCTTGCATTAAAAAGCCATTTTTCTACCCGCTCCCCTGCCCAGCAACTTCAGCCAAATTGAAGATTTCCATGTGCACAGAGGGCAGGGGGAAGGAAATATTTTGTTTCATATCAGTTTGATGCAAGTTTAAACATTTCTGTATGTTCTAGTGAAGCAGAGTGACTTGCTAAAGAGTCAGTTTAATACTGACTTACTCCTCCTGCAATGCCTCAGTGCTTCCCAAGAACAGTAGCTCAGGTGCCCCAAAGCCCACGTTTTTCCCCTAAAGGCTGCAGTCCTTTAGAAACTACTTTTCCACCATGCACTGCAGCTCCCCTCTCTCCACTATGCACAATACACTTGTGCCTCCACATTCCAAACTGATTTTCTTTTGCCCATCCTGAATCTTATCTCAAAAGTTAGCAAGTTTCGACCTCCCTCTACATGCCTGCAGCACACACAGATGCTAGTCATGGGCTATGGCTGGATTGGGTCCGGTGTGGAGCAAATACAAAAAATAAGGGGATGGTTTGAGGCAGAGCTTAGTCTTGACTTTTCACATTTGATACAAACAAAGGTTGGGCTCAAATCTGGTGTCAGCGTATGCCAGTGACTACGTGCTCGGTCAGACCCCTGCACAGGTCTGGTGCCAAAGCCAAAATGGAGCCCCATTATATCAATGTTTCCTTTCCAAGGCTGACAAATTCTTAACATGTGGTGAAACCCTGGGGGGGAAGCAGGAGTTTTGAGACCATTGAATCAGTTCACCATGAAACTGAGTGTTTTAGCAGTTCAAGCTCTCTAATTCCAGCCACCAGAAACATAATGGATTGAAAGGAAGACAGCTGTCATGAAAACACGTTTTACAGCTTTACCTGTACACGTGGTATCTGGCTTTGCTTCCAGGAATCAGGTCCTCCCTAGTGCTTCAGCTATTGCCCCTGTCAGTGTCCCTGATTCCCTTTCTCCTCCCAGGGGAGGGAAGGGAAACCTGCTCGCTCAGGGGGTTTCATCCCCAGGAAAGGGCTCCAACTCTAACCAGGACTCCAAACATATCTGATACACAGCAAGGAAACACCCAAATCCACTTTTTACTGTGCCAGAGCACTAGAAAGGGCTGACTACATACAGCAAAGACCTGCTATGCCATTAGATTACTGAAACATCTAAGAGCTCATTGGGAAAATAACCTCTGTGTTACAGGATCTAGATCAGTCACGTCACTCCCTTACTCCAACACGGAAACACCACTTCCTCTTCCCTAATGCTGTTTACGCTCATCTCCTCACGTTTCCTACTTTGTCTGAGGGTAGATTAAAAAGCAAACATAACTTCCCCTTGATCCAATGGGCCAAGAGAGCCAACATGACCAGCAGACACCATCTTGCTTAAGCATGGCTCACTGGTTCTGCAGGCATCAAATCAGCTTGTCAGTTCATGAACCTGGGTTACTACCCTCCTGCAGCCCCTTACGGTTTACACACCTTACATTAGGGCATTTTCTACAATTACAGTATTGTTCCTCCTTACTCCAACACGGAAACACCACTTCCTCTTCCCTAATGCTGTTTACGCTCATCTCCTCACGTTTCCTACTTTGTCTGAGGGTAGATTAAAAAGCAAACATAACTTCCCCTTGATCCAATGGGCCAAGAGAGCCAACATGACCAGCAGACACCATCTTGCTTAAGCATGGCTCACTGGTTCTGCAGGCATCAAATCAGCTTGTCAGTTCATGAACCTGGGTTACTACCCTCCTGCAGCCCCTTACGGTTTACACAAGCTTGTTTAGGGCATTTTCTACAATTACAGTATTGTTCCTGGCCTTACACTGTCCAGTCTGCTTATCAGAAACGGGGACTCCTTGGCTTCATCACAGAGACTCTTCGGCCAGCTAATAAGGTGCTGTTCCCCTCTGATTTAATCTATTATTTGTCTTATCACCTTCTGCTTCACTCTGAATAAAGTCTCTCAAGCAAGTCATCTCAAACCAGTCACAGGCAGACAAAAAGCCTAATAACAAGTTGTATAACAGAACCTGACATTTTCTATATTGGGACAAAGCCAGACCCCCATCCCTCTGAGCGATGAGGGGAAGGGCTGGGTGATCCCGACATCTAAGTTTCAAATCTCACCATCTCTCTAAAATGAAGGAATTAGATACTTTTATATGGTTCCCATTAAGCAGGAATCAGATAATAGAGCCTAATGACCCCTCTGAGCTGTAAAGTCAGTGATGCCTTTGGGTCTGTTTCTCAATAAAATGCAAAACCCATGAAAAACTCAATCCCTCACCTCCAAACCCTCTTGCACTTAGCTCAACGACGTCAGTCCAAATCTACCATGATAGCTTGAGGCAACATTCTGAGTTTCATCTCTCTTATTAGAGATCTATGTGTATGATAAAATACACTTTAAAAAAAAAAACTTGTAAAGCTGGTTGCTTAGATTCATTAAGCACCACGATTCATGTCATCCTTGATAATGTTTTATACTCAGCATTTTCATATGCCCTCTATTTACATTTCTAAGCATGCTATAAATATCTGCTCTAAGTATACAGAGAGCTGGCAGGCCAGCTTTCACCCACAGGCCTCTTGCCCCTGTGGAAGTCATTCTTCCCAAAGGACAGCCTGACATTCTGGGAACACACATTTTTATTTGATGTATCATCAGTTCATGTTGGTTTTGCCTTTTACTTTGTCTTATTCTGTATTTCAGCTTGTAATTGTGGCAGCAATTTCTGCACATTGCTTAATAAATCTTACACCGGGGTCTGTCCACTTTGCCTTTCGTCAGGGCAAAGTCTCATTGATGTAATGCCTACAAAAAAACTGTTAGTCAACGCTTTTGGAAAGATAAGGGTTATGAGGTGCTAGTCAGAAACAGCCACCCGAGGCCAGTAACTGCTTAAAAAGACTAGAACCACAGCGTAAAATCAACGCATATTTCTAGAGTCAATGTGATACTACAATCACAAGACATCCAATTCTAAAAATTCCAGTCTGAGAAAAGGAATGTCCTTTCTGTCTGGCCGGTTACAGCCAAAGGAAGAAAAGGTAGTTAGCAGTCAAGCGTTTTCCCAAAAATTCACTTTCCTGGGTGTTGTCGCATAGGTGGGCTACCTCACAGCCGATGTAACTAATGTCACAAAAACCTAACCTAAGACTAGCTGGAGGTCAAGCATCAACACAGGCCATTTAGAAAATATGTTAAAGAAAAAAATAATAAAATTGACAAATACTCACAAACTTGTTCTTAAAGGCAGGTGAAAAAAACAAGATACTTTCATAACCATTAATCAGGTGACATCTTAGCAACTAAAATCACGACAGTTACAGAAGTGTTAAGTATTTGGAAACAAACCTTTCAGGAAAAAGATCAAAGTACATGGAAAACCCCAAACCCATGCTCAGAAGTTTTACATCTTCTGAAAGCAAATACTACTTAAGATAGTTTAAGATATTAAGCTACTATCTCACAGTTTATTACAAGTTAGTTCTCTATGTTTAGATGATTAGTTTTATTATATATATTGAAAATACACATTATACAATTATAGCAAAACCAGGTCTCTCTATGTACAGCTTAAAAACCCTACAGCTGCGTTCCAACTGTTTTCCAGTCATTAACCCTGAGGTTTCTAAATTATTTTTCTTACTTTAGAAAGGCATCAGACAAAGAAAGCCTTCCTGTTCATGTTATCGTGCTCCATACTTAATACTACACGAGCAAAAAATTCTTTCAAACATACAAAGTATGTTACACACAACAGTTATCTCAGAGTTTAAATAAAGTCTGAATTTGACAAGTCATCCATGCAGCTACTCCTATGTCTTTTGCCAGTCACAAGTTTGTGTTTATTCTCAATTTCTCTACAAGAAATGAGAACTGTCCCCCACATATTCAAAATTTCTAGATCTTTTGCCTGTCACCAGATTTGGAAGATAGTGGGGTTTATTTCAGAAGCTGCAATACAGCTTTAGAAGTCCTGGATGTTTCACCTTCTCAAGCTCTTGGGTTTCTCCTGAGTCTTAAGACTCTGCTATAAAATATCCGAAGCAATTTACTGTGCAAGAACACTTACCAGTCATGGTTTAATATTAATAGTTAGAAAAAAATTAAATCTCACCTTCCCCATCACTATAGTCAGACGTCTATGCCTATTGTGTAGGCATCTCAAAAACAAAAAAAAGAGCCCTAAAAGCCACACAGATGCTAGTAGTAAGTTCAGTTTTCCAAATAACTAATTTACCCAGAGGGCACAAAGGGCTCATACTCTCCGATATAAACCCACCACCAGAGTACTAGACAGAGCAGCCAAAGCCAAGACCCTGGCTTCCCTTGCCTGTCTGTTTTCTGAAATAAGGATGGAAGTGCTCACCTCCTGCACGGCATTGATTCAGCAGTTCCCTGGAAGTTTCTGGGGGCAAATTTCTGAACAAAACACATTCTGAAAGACATCTACTATTTCCTCTTATATTTCTTTGGAAATTTTTACTCTTTTTAAGCACAATATCCATATAGACCAGTGAAGATGTGAGATAAACCATACACTCAGCCCACCAGGAAAAAAGAATACAGAAGAAAACGAGGAGAGTGTCAACAAATTAGTGACTATTTAAATATTGAATAAAATTCTTCCTTTGTTCAGGAAGTGCCTATCCAACAGAAACTCTCCTGTTCAAAATTGGTGTCATCCTGAATGCCAAAAAGGGAAGAAAAAGCCATTTATAAAACAATTAGAAATAAGGTTTCAGCCTTGGGGGTCTTCCTCAGGGCATGGTGAAACTAGGACACAGCAAAACTAAACAACATCCTGTTCTTCTTTAGCCTAAGGATGGCCCCATGGCCAAAACACCTCCTCTAATCTAATTTTGTACTTTTGACAAACAGGTTGACCCTTCCCCTGCTAATTACTGTTCTGCAACGTGTGACATTGCACCAAGTTTGCCCCTTCACTTTTAGAGGTCACAAACAATGGAAAGCATTTACCCGAGCCATCTTCAAATCCCACACCTTCACTGACGTCTGGAACAGACAACTTCGAAACGCTCACTCGGGGAGAAGAGGGAAGGTATATAACTCAATCCTGCACTGCCTTTCACTTCTGCCGACAGTAACTCTCCTGGGCAGGAGGATGAAATGCTACCGTTCCAATCTGATAGGAGTTTGCGTAACTGGGTAAGACCAGCTAAGGTGCAAAGCAATGGAGAATAGGACCCAGCAATTTGAGGATGTCACCTGTAAAAAGGAAGAATGGTTTCTGTCACGCAAGTTTATTGCAGCCCAGAAACGTCTCCAGTAACTGTGGGCATATAATATGATGTGCAAGGCTTTATGAATGGGACCCTTGTGGCTTCTTGTCAGAACTGAATCTGAAGTGATGACAGGACATTTGTAAGAAGTCTTTCCCAGGATGCTGAAGGACTTCCGTAAGGAATCATCTTGAAGATTGGGCTCTTGAGGCCTTCAGTCAAGAGGAGTCCTTCCAAAAAGTGTTGAAGGTTTTTGGTAAGGAGCCACACGGATAGCTACGCTCAGAAATACTGAAGAAGCTGAACTGTAGGGTTTGAACTCTTTGCGTATGCCAAGAGTTACCAGAGAGAAGCATACAAGGTGGCTGGCTGGCCAGTCAGGCGTGGATCAGAGGAAAAACACAGAAAATGAAAGCCCACACCTTCGCACTGTTACTACTAAAGACACTGCTGTCAAAAGCATGACTATGCTGTCTGCTGAGAGATTAGTTTGACTCACCAAGTACACTAACAGTTGGAATACTTTCTCACTATTTGCAAGTTTTAAAAAGACTGCAAGAAGAAACCGACGTGGCTACAGAGGACCCCTTCTCCTGGTTCGGCACTGCTGAGAATAGGTACATCTGCAACATGACTTTAAATCCCCTCAGCTCCTGTTCACACATGTGCACAAAGAGACTCTGCTCATAGCCTTCAGCTATGGTTACACAACAACCTTCTGCCTAGTCCCTTACTCCCAACCAGGCGAAGCAGCTGCTACGGCTTGAGAGGTCCCAGTGCTGAACAGTGCAATCATACACATCCCAGGATGCAACTATGAGTACATTAACAATGCCTCAGGCTACACAAAGGAATTGACACACTTGTACATTTCTTATTTTGAATTTTTCAAATAATTATTAAGGGAGTCCTTTACACTGACCACACTGCCCAGAAAGCTGGTAAGCATCTATAACCTGACTAGAAGAGCTCTGCTACCAACTCAGGACACAAAAGAGCCTGCATTCCAATTTACCAGAAATACAATCACAGGTAGGAACACTACAAAATCAAAAAGCATAAAAGCATGAAAAAGGATGAGAAGCATTCTCTTTGTCCTTGGTCTGGCTGTTGGAGCAGAGCACCTGGCACCAGGATCTTCCCCAATGCAGAGAATTTATCCTGCAGATGCTTCAGCGATGAGCTGCTTCAGCTCAGATTAGACAGCTCGAACCTACCTGGTCCCATCTCACCCTGACATCTCCAAACTGCTCTTGATGCTTTTTTTACTCAACAAAAATTGTGATGAGGAAAAGATCCTGGGGGTCTTCCTCCCCACTCATCCTCTGCACTCTCATGCTGCTTTGGCTAGTCATCATTCGCCTTCATGTTCACGGTCAGCACGACAGCATCCCTGTTTCCAAATCCATCTATACCTGAACTTGCTGGAAGCTGTACAGCATCCCAGTTTCTTGAAAATGGGGTTACTGTAAAAATAAGCTTAGAATGACCCTGTAAGAAACACCCCATTTTAAAAAACAGCTAAAAAGAAACTTGATCTGGGTTCCACTGATGAAATCAGTATGAGCCTGCTCAGATATATTCCTTGTCTATACAATGAATATAACACTTGCCACTATCACAGGAAGGTCTGATGACATGCTCATTAGTGTTCCTAGAGCAATTAGAGTTTGGGTGAGAGACTACACGAGAAAACAAAGAGACATCTCAAGTGGATGTATTTCTACTGTGCCTCAGAGCAGCTGAAGCGCAGCAACACCCACAGGGGATTCAGACTGGAGCGGGGTGGGGGGCAGCAATGAGACAATGCTGCGTAGAATAAAAAAAACCAAAGCACAACAGAAAGCAAGTTAGCTCTCTGCCATTAAAAAGGAATGAAAGTCCTCTCACCTTTACAATAATAATACATGCCTTTACATTAGCCCTGGGAACACCAGTCAAATCAAGGGCTGTCATTTTCTCATTTTCCCACATAATTAACACACTTTCCCTTCCCCCTCACTCTGAAATAAATACCAGGGTTTCAGGCAGAAACATTTTGTCTGAGGCTCTGAAGTAAGGTGTCAGCCAATCTTGCTCAGTGTGATTTGGATCCACCCTGGCCCTTCTGCCACATCAAGGGTGGTTTTCCCGGGACCCTTCGCCATGGTGCTGTACCTGCCAGGGAGGGCTGCAGGTCACAGTCCTTGAAGAAAGGCAGGGTGCTCTTGCCATGCAGCTCCACCACCACACGAGTATCGAGAACGCATGCCTGGTCTGATTTTAAATACAAAGCGCATTGCCCTTAATTGTAACTTTGTGCATGAAAAGCTTATTACATTAGACAGCAACGCTGCAGAGAAGCAGCGGTAGAAATGCCCTCGAGCAGATCCTACCTGGCCTGCCATTAGGTGCTGTTACACTTAATTGTTGGTGAAGGCAACTTAGTGCTTGATCACGTTATTTTCTCGTTAAACCTTTCCTTTGACACAGGTCCTTTGCTGGAGGTCCTTCAAATATACTTGCGCAGACAGAAGTATTTTAAAACCAACAGATGCTTTACAAAATAGAAGAAGTTACCGCTGTTGTCAAGAGGTCTGCAACTCAGAGCAGTGCAAGGTTAAAGCTAAGGGAATTCAAACAGTCACTAATGTTACAACTACATTTTGCATTTTTTTTCCACACCTTTCCCACTACAATCTTTAGAAAGACTTATTCTCTACACCTAAAAGTCTCAGACAAATAACTGGCCAGGAGCATCACATTTAACAGAGAAAGCATCCCTACAAATTGTAAATTGTTCAAGGACTTTGAAGTGGATGGTGAAAAAGCCGTAACTACACAAACAATAAATTAAAAGAATGATAAGCTGGCCAAAAAATATTCCTGTCTAGAAGAACATTAAAAAAACAGTACTAAAAAGTTTAAAAACCTGATAAGAGGAGGCCAATGGAATAAAGAGCATCAGGCATTAACGAAGCAACATAATAAAAAAATGCTACCAGAACCCTTATGTGCAAGCAGACCTTCACAGCTAAACACAGCCAACAAAACCATACAGGAAAACACTGAAAAGGCAGGAATGTTTCTCAGATACTGTTTGTCAAAGACAACGATGCAAGCGTGTATCCCTTATGTGCCAGAGCTAGACTAGAGAGTTTATCCGGTGCAGTCTGGTCAGATTACTTACCATCAAGCAACTACATTGCCTGCATTATCTTCGGCTGTCTGCCAAAGGTAAAGAAAATAAAATAAATCAACAAGTCAAGACAGCAGACACCAAAGAGTTTTAAGGGAACTAGTGGACTGTTAACTTTTTAATACATCATGGAAAACAACCTCGTAAATGCCAAAAGTTGCAGGATTGCCAACATGATTTCAATGTGAACAGAGTCAGGGATGACTCCAGATATCTGTGGACCAACTAGCCTAGACTTAATGATTGGCAAAATAATGAAGTATTTATTCATGAATTATCAACAAAGAATTGCAGGCTAAAACTACAGTTGTGATGGTTCATGGAAAATCGGTTTAAACAAATCACGCTTATCTTTTTTTGGCAGGGTTACCA
Organism: Buceros rhinoceros silvestris; assembly: GCF_000710305.1. Lineage (NCBI taxonomy): Eukaryota > Metazoa > Chordata > Aves > Bucerotiformes > Bucerotidae > Buceros > Buceros rhinoceros. The sequence continues at coordinate 7,062 of NW_010411310.1, read as the reverse complement.
GTCTGACTGATAGAGACAGCTGTGATAATAGAGTGGACTTGGATTTCAAGATTTCTGACTCAACTGTACCTAAATTCTTAATTAAAGCCCCCTATTCTAGCCACCAAAGGGATTAAATAAGCAGTTCACTGACTGCCCTCAAACTGAAGCTGTCACTGAAGAGCTAGCTACCAGGGAGTACAGCAGTTGCACTGAGGTTGGATTTTGGTCCAACCCCCCTCAGAAAAAGATCAAAGCAGTAACGAAACTTTTTGTCGATAAACTTAACAGATGACAATCACTGGAGCAGTGCAAAGTTCTGTTTCTTTAAAGGCTGGTATCAGGAGTGACAAGACAGTTACCATTAAAACAAAGTGGGAGTTATTCTGGGCAAAACACTGCTAAAGAAAATTATTGCTCATACAGGCTCACCCCACACACATCCAGACAGTCTTGCAATTAAAGCTTTCGCCTCTTGTTTCTGGGTTGTGAGTCCCTCCTCAGCCAGAGCAGAACTTGTTGCACTTTCCAGGACTGCCTGGCACTTTCCAGCAACACTCCCAGTAAGTAAGAGCAAACACCTGAGAGAAAAATCCCAGCAGCCTGGCCTAAACTCTAAATTATCCTGCTTTTAAGAGTTAATGTGTTCACTGCTTGCTTATTGAGAGTATGCTCCTACCATCCCGTGTCCTGCCCCCCCCAGTCTCTGAAGAGTATTGGTAACGAGCAAGATGGAAGCAATGCAAAATAAGGTTATTGATAGCACCTGAAGTTTTCATATTTGGTTCAAACCCACAACTCAAGTTGAATGAAGTGTCAGTGAGGTCGGAAGCAGCATGTTTAATAACAGACATAAAGCTGGATGTAAACAAGTGACTTAGAACTGCAGTATGGGTAATCAGATTCTGCTCTAGCTTCTTCCACAAAACTCCTGTGTAGCCAAACCAGGCTGAGAGGCCTGAGCCTCCACAGGAGGCGAGTGCAGTCTGGTTGGTACATCCTGCCAGGTCCTTCATTTAAACATTTTCTGATCCAATGCAGACCAGAATTAAATACGGCTGCTCTTCTGGCAAGTCTTAGACTCATAAATGAATGTTTAAATGGTCTAATAGAGCACCATATTTAAGATATACTAGGTTAGGTGTCCCCACGGCATTGTGTAGCAGCATGCAGACACTAGCCCCTGGCAGCAAGACAGCCAGCTCAGTTTGGAGTGTGCTGACACTGCTTTTTCACTGCTCCTCCTCCTAGAAAATGGTCTGAGTTACTACTAGATGTACAAGATCAACTTTTTATTCCAATGCACAAC
>NW_010411310.1:4784-5689 GCF_000710305.1 Buceros rhinoceros silvestris | reverse complement strand
GCAGGAATCTCATTTCCTTGGCCTATTAAAAAAAAAAGTTTAGACATTTTGCCACCAACACTTTTTGTGATTAAGTATATAACTTAGTATTTCCAAACTTCCCTCCTCAGTATTTCTCTCTAGAAAGTAAGACTAATTTTACACAAATCTCATTGCTACTGTTGCTACACCACTTAGTGCTTTTCTGTAACCGCTTTAAACTGACTCAACTTCCCTGGTTTTTATTGCAAGAAAGAAGCACTACAGCTCTGCTAACTGCTCATGCTGCATTCCATCACCGCAACTCCCAGCGCTGCTGTCAGCCGCAGGTTTTGGTCTTGTACTCCCTCAGTAGAACAAAGCAACAGCACACACGTTGGCTGGGACCACAGGCACAAGGTACCAGTGTGCCCACTCTCACCATAGGGCTCACACTGGGAGCTGCCCTCACCCCATTTACACCAAGTGGGCTGTCTCTCCTCACTTGTTTTATATCACAGGGCTCCGACCAGTCATCCAGCCTTTTCCTCAAAGTCAAGTCCTTCTAGATACTAGTCTCACCTCTAATTACAGGCAATCAAAACTGGAAGTAGCCTTGAGGGGCACTGGAAAGAAATGGTGGGATGTCAGTGAGCTGGGACCAGCAGACGCGCTGAGCTTGAGGCCCAGGTGTGGGTGGGCGTTTTATATCACAGGGCTCCGACCAGTCATCCAGCCTTTTCCTCAAAGTCAAGTCCTTCTAGATACTAGTCTCACCTCTAATTACAGGCAATCAAAACTGGAAGTAGCCTTGAGGGGCACTGGAAAGAAATGGTGGGATGTCAGTGAGCTGGGACCAGCAGACGCGCTGAGCTTGAGGCCCAGGTGTGGGTGGGCAAGCTCTGCAAAGGGAAGCAAAGGGCTGAACGGCGGCCAGAGGCTCTGGG
>NW_010411310.1:3594-4674 GCF_000710305.1 Buceros rhinoceros silvestris | reverse complement strand
GGGGGAGTTTTCGGTGGAAGTGGCTTGCAGAGACAGGTTTGAAGGCGCTATCTATCCAGAAAAGCCCCCTCCTAGATTTCAGACTTGCATGTGCTGATTTACGTTGGACAGAGTAGTGATAAATAAGAAGCAGGTAAATACATCTCTTTGCTGCACATGGAAAGCATTTATACTTTATATTGAGCGATTATCAGAAATAGATAAAATCTGCTGAGGAGGGCTGACAGCGTACTGCCTTTCCTCCAAATACCTGCGTGCTGACAGCTTTTATAGCTTATCCTAAAGTCTGTGTAGATAAAGCTAACATCTGCTGTAACACAGCGCCCGATCCTTTTTGAGCAAGCTTTGTTTGCAGCGTACTGCAAGGAGTTCCACCAGCAATTTTACTACACAGTCAATTGGATTATGGGAGTTTTAATTTCTCTTTAAGTGCAAAGGCATACTGCAAGAATCAGTTTGCAGTTCTACAACTCCTCGTTCAAAGCTTTACATGTCATCGCCTTAGTCACATGTAACCCATTTTCCAAAATACTCTCACCTTTGACTGACGCAGTTCTGGATTTCCTTATGCCTACAGTCCTATGAAGGAGAGGGCAGACAGGTAAGATGACTTCAAGGAGAAGGAACCGCTGAAACTGTCACGAAGGTCCCCATAAATATTCCCCATGGACCTCATTACACATTTGAGCAAACATTACCTTCACTCACACAGCTAAATTTCCTGTTTGCTTGGCTGATCAATTCCTCATCAAATTTTAATGTGGGGTTCAGGCCGGCTGTGGCGTTTTTAATTAGCCCTAAGATTGCACAGCGTTGGAGGCAAAGCTAAGAACCACAGAAGTCCCCTCTGCCTAGACAGAAATGTGGAAGGGGGTTGGGGAGGAGAAGGAAATGAAGAGGCCAAGAACTAATTAGCTCTTGTTACTAGGTTAAGTCTGCTCTCTAGTGGTCACATCACAGAGCAAATAGAGCATATAACACCTGGGGAAAATGCTATCCTGAGGTGTAGCTGAATTCCTCTCCATCAAATATGAGAAAATAATATGATATGAGATATATATAGATGCGCTTACCTCTGCT
>NW_010411310.1:0-3478 GCF_000710305.1 Buceros rhinoceros silvestris | reverse complement strand
TTCCCTACAGTCTTGTTTTCTTACCTCCTCTCCAAATTACTGGAGATAGCTCTTGTATACTTTTATCGCTGCAATGAACTGCGGCTATTTAAAATCGAACACATTCTGCTCCTCAGCATGACCAGTTTGGAATGATGGAGAACATACACCCTGCTGTCCATAACCATGAACCACAAACAGCCACCTCCAGCCAAGGCATCGTCCAGGAGTATTTTGACCTGCAGCCAGGTGCTGGCAAGCTTGAGAATTTCTATGCATTTTGCTTTTGTTACATGCAAAGCTTTTAATTTAACCAAGTTTAACCTGCACCCTTCCCTTTAGCAGTGAAGACAATCACATAATTTTGAAGTGCAATACAAGCAGGATAAAGAAATCCTGTATTCCAGCAATATTGCTCCCACCCTCTTTACGTAAACAAGATACACCAAAGCGACACAGAAACGTCAGCCCTGTATCAGTTCAGTGGTCTTTCAACCGAGCAGCACTGCTGGGTTTCACAACTCCTGAAGAAACTTGTACCCATTCCCCATAAAAGCACAGGCACACTGCACCAGGGGTGTGCGAGAGCAGAGCAGTCTTCCCCACAAAAAAATTACAGTTCGACAGACAGATGCTGCTGTATGGCAATAACCTGCTTCGCCCCAAAGCCGGAGACTGGGTCACTTCCGGGCTCAAGTCTGGGTAGCTTGATATGAACAGAATTATCTGGCCAAACTCCTCTGAAATCCACCTGATTTTCCTTCAGGCTGAAAAAGTTTAAGTTACATCAAAATATGTACAGATTTATTTCAAAAAAACCAGAGAAAAATAAAAGGTTGGAAAGAACTGACAATGAACCAAATCCCCTATTTCCTTCGGTGGCTTGGGAGTGGTTAAGCATTAGCCTGTATACAGCGAAAGCAACATATGTATTTTAAATAGCTGCTCATGTCACAACTCTGATTCACTTAAAATCACAAGTTCTTTGAGGTTATATGAGTAATATCAGTATCTGCAAGTGCACCCATTTACCACAAACAGGGAGATTGTAGCATATAGAGCCGCTGGTGCTGTTAGAAACAGCCAGTCAGTATCATTTACAGAGCAGATGCCCAAGTTACCCAGCAAACCAATGTTTTCCGGCTCAAAGTATGGATTTATTTGCACATGCCCCTTAATAAACAGCAGGTTTGGTTCATTCTGACAGACAGAAGATTTGCACATGGAAAAGAGCAGAATAAGTAGTTAACCTAGTCTAACCTCCCTGCTCCAAACCTAGGTGCACTTCATTTAGTGAGTACAAATTAATTAGTATTATTAAAATACCACTTAGCACCAAGTACAGGCAGACTGCGAGCATTTAAAACACCCATTAGCTGGCCATCAGAACCACCCTGCCTCACAAGGCCTGGAGCAGCTACCCCTTGTTGTGCTTACATCAGGAACTACATGTTCAGATACATCCAACTCCTCCACTCCAGGTAGTGCTGGGATCTAATCATGAGCAGATTTGGATCCCATTCTTTAGCACAAAACCTCACCAGTTTAGAAAAAAAGCAGAATCAAAGGAAATGGTTAGAAAAAGAGCGAGGAAGAAAGACTTAACCAGAATTCATTTACAAGACGCATAGGTATTTTTATAAGCAAATGCAGGGTTTTCTGCCCTATTTCTAATTCTTTGCAATGTTTCTGACACCTTCATTGGTTATGGACTATGTCAAGCAGTAGCAGCACCTCTGTCTTGTTTCTTTCCAGCCTTCACAGATAATATTCATCTGTATTTATTTGGATTCTGTTTGTTGCAAATGAAAAATGGCTATCCCCAGGCTTCAGTCACTTTATTTCAAAACAAAAACCAAAACAATCCACATGCAGTAAATCAATATAACTGTAGTAGCTCCAATACTCATGAGATACCAAATCAGGTGAATTCCACAAAGTCCACCAATAAACATTAATCCTCACGAGTCTTTCACCTCAAAGCATTCTACAAGCCAGACCAGTCCCAGAAACTTTACAAACAAGCATTTTGCAGGTGAAGGCATTCCTTTCCCCACAACCTCAGCGAGCAGGATATAACCCTTTATCTGATGCTTTGTCCACACTTCCAAGGCCACCACAGCTGCTGTACATCGACAGCCAGTACCAGTTAAGGATGTTCAAACACAGAATCACTGGAAAGGCAAAATGCTTTGGCGGGTTTTAGCTGGTGGTCGACAGACAATACCCCACTCTTGCAAATAACCCTGTGGGGTGTTTAATGGCTTTAGGCCCATGCCCTTTGCCAGCTCCATGATCAGAAGCAACACACCACCAATATCAGCAATTTTAGCAGTGATAAATGCACTACAGACAGAATTAGCTGCCCGCCTGCTCTACACCTGCAAATACTTACACTGAGAAGCAACTCCCTCCTCCAGGTCAGACCTCAGGTTTTGACAGGATACCTGAGGCGGGGTTCAGCCCCACACACCCCGAACAACTATCAGGCTGAAGGAGGTGGCATTCACATTCCCTGCCAAAGGGCTTCCACTGTCAGGAGCTCTCCCCAAATCAATGTTATCAATCCCACTTGTAATTTTACAAACTTCAAAGGGTTAAGACAGCAAGCGCAGTTATTGACTGCTGCTTCTTGGTGGGTTCAGTAAAGCATGACTGATTAGAGCCCAGTTCTAAAGAGCCCAGCTTTGTGAGGCCGGAATAAACGGGAGCCTGTCAATAACTCAGACCCAGGCATATTGACGTAGTTTACAGCCTCAATAGGCAATTAACACTTTACAGTGGATATTACCCAGTGGCCTTCCCGTGTTTTACTGCACATTTTCTGCCGTCAGCTGCAATATTGAAGGTTTGGAATAAAAATGATATTGGACAGACAGCACCTTTGTTCAGCTGCACAGAAATTTCTTTAACATCTGGGAGAGATCACAGTTTCATTCCCCCTTTTTCACTCGCTCACACCCCTTGTCTCACTTTCTCTGTCATTTACAGTTTCTAGGCGGCATTGGTGAACTCCAGAAACTCTCTTAACTACGTAATTAAATCTGTTACACACCAAAACTTTCTAGGGAAGCCCCCGAAGAGGGACAACCCCAACCTTGCCTCCTGCCAGGGGAGAGGCCGAGGGCATTTGCAAATGAACACCTCTTTGGCAGACAAATTATCCTGACAAATAACCGAAATTCAGCCAGAAAGAGCTGAAAAAAGTTACGTTCAGCTCACAGCCATCCCTTGTAACGAGGTCCAAGCTCTCACGCCACACCGACCGGGGCAGATTTGCACACTAGCTTCCTATTACTCACACAATCCCAGCAAAAGGGAGGGAAAACCCGCGAGAAGGTGGATTCTCCCTCGGTTTTCAATCTCTCTAGCCCTAGTGCAATAATGCGGGCTGAGCATTTTGACCCCACGACCACAGTTGTTTAGTTCAGCCCTTTGCAGCAGGAGCATCGAAGGACAACGGCCCGCGCAGCGGCCGGCGCTCCGGCCCTCGCTCCCC
>NW_010411309.1:0-19969 GCF_000710305.1 Buceros rhinoceros silvestris | reverse complement strand
AAGGAAAATTCTAGTTGCAGAGCCCAGTTTTAGTTATGTTGTAATCTGTGCAAAGCCGAAGTCTCAGGAGAAGGGTTCGTTACGTTAAAGTCTCATTTCCCTGGTGCATTTTAAAACATTTTCCCCCCTTATTTTAAAAACTACTGATCATAGCAGCGTCATCATACAAGACAGATGAGCCCCAGCTGCCTCCATAGGCAGCCATCTCCGTTACTGTATGTCTCTGGTGTTGTGTTCTCATCTTAGTGAATAAAATGCCTTCTGGATTCCAAATCTAGTATTTTCATTCTGTGAAGAGAGTTTTAGTGATGGTTCCTTATCGACCCTGTTGGCCTTGCTCCTCGTTAAGCCTTGGCCTTGCTGAAAATCAATGGCTGTCTCTTTCACTCCTCCAACCTCAGGTGCCCTGCTGACCAGCAGTCTGTCTGGAGAGCAGACCTGAGGTTTCAGAGAAAGCTGTAAAAACCAGCCAGGAAGCCTCCCAGAATTAGGCAGGGACTCGCGCTTCGCTTCAGCAAAAGGTGTTTCTTCCTACAGAAATGCGTCACCTGAAGTTTATGCTTGTGGAGCAGAAGTGTAAAGCCAGAGCGTTGTGTGAAGGCACAGGTGAGGCCTGGGGGAGGAGTGTTAAGATTACAACAAAGTTTTCTGGTGCAGACTGTGTGTCCCGAGAGCACTAATCCCCAGGCTCTAGGCATGGCACACCAGAGGATGAAGGTCTCGGAGGAGGCAGCATGTCGGTACGTTATGTTCTAGTGTTGGCAACTGTGCTGGTGCATTGGGTTATGATGGCTTTGTAAGTGTCTTTGTTCTGTGTGAAACTGTTCGGGAAGCTGCATCTCCTCTCCTTCAAGCATTAAATATTTTTTTATTTTCTTTTTTATTTCAGGGGTTTGGATCCCACTGCCACCCTTCTCTTTTAGTGCAATGCTGACAAAAAATAGTAGTTCCCTCTATGCTGCACAGCAGAATAAATGAACCATAAGGTCAACTTCCATGTTAATATTACGTTTTCATCTTTTCTTGCCTTATCTTGGCACGTACCCTGCAATACACGTTAAAAAAGCCTTCAGAAAGCAAAGAAGGCAGAGAAAAATCTTGGCAAGGCTGTGTCTTTGTACTTCAATACAAAATAGGCTTTATGTCTGTAGTAGCAGGGCACTCAGCTCCACAAGTTTCATGGGTATATCCTGAGAAAACATTTAATTTCTGTGTGTTTTCTCCTGTTCCTGGACAGGAGGCTCTTCAAGGCCAGCCTCTTCCTGTGGCGCTGTGCAGTGCCTGCACTGCCAGGCTGTGACTTTTATTTGATATTTATAGAGGATATGAACGAAAGAGCAGGGCAGAGGTATCAGTAGCATTTCCCTTCCAAAAGGGGCCCCAGCACCTTGGGTCGTCTCATTAGCTCTTCCTAAACCAGGTTAGTGTCAGGGCTGCGTTGTGGAGAGTTGAACTCCTCTCATGTACAGATGCGGTTGGCAGCATGTTCCTCGTTCCACAGTGGCAGTCTCTGGGTACCAGCAGGAGTTTTGCAGTAAGGATGCAACATGGCCTTTTTAGGGGCTGTTTAGCCCGTTCTCTGTCTTTGAAGCCTCTCTCGATGGCAGAATGTGTCCCCGTTTAGAACACTGCCATTCTAGCATTTGTCACGGTGCCAGTCAGCTGGGCCCTGGAGTCTGCCTGAATAAATAAAGGTATTTCCTCACAGGACATCATCTGTTCAGACCAATGCAACTCATTATATCCACTGCCAGCCTCCTGCTGCTTTCTTGGATGCTGCTGCCTGCGTCCCTTCACTTAGGGGGAGAATATTCCACTTGTGTCTCTGCCTCTAGCTGGCAGAGAGATACACTGCTCCTTTGTTTACCTCCCCTTAAAAGCTGGGAGCTATGACTCCATTGAGTCAGTCTGTATTTGCATTCCTTGGGCTGGCTGGGCAACAGCTAAGCAAATAATTATATTTAAGATTTAATTAGAAAGCATCTTTAAAACTAAAGGCAAGGTTTAGTCATGCTTCCTACCAACAAAAATAGTCAGCAATGTACAGGTCGTTTAATCTTTCTTAATGTTCTTGGCTTATTTTGTTGCTGTTTTTTTTTTTTTCCTTTTTAGATGCTTTTGTATCCTTATAGTACATCTGCAGATCGATCAGCTCCTCCTTCCATTCCTTTTTTTTTCCATTCCCCCACTTCAAGTACAGCCTTCTTACACAGGGCTTGGGTGGCGAGCTGTTCATTCTCGAAGAGTTTCTGCTAGTAAGTGCCAGTTCTGTTCGTGTTTGAAGTGTGAATAAAAGTATAAATTATTTTTTTAAAGAATAAACTAAAGGTCCCAAACAGGTAGTTACTCTTGCACTTGTAAATAATTGTTACCCAGAAGCAGAAGAAGTTCTGTACTTTTCCCTGTCCTCAAACGGAACTCAGGGCTGAGTGGGACCTTCTGGGTTGCTCTGTGTAATCCCTTCCTGTGGTAGGACTTGTGCATGTATAACCTCACTTTAAAAATACATCAAACTCTGCTTTAAAAGCGGTGAGGTTTTGGAGAGGAATTTTTGTTTGTTGTTTTGCATTACATTATGGTCATTTGGAAGCTGGTTTTGAACTTGGCTGGTCTTGTGGTCAGAAACCTCCTTCTAATTGTCAGCCCCTGCGAATCCGGACCTGGACAAGGACCTCTTACACTGGGTAGGGAGCCACTGCCCAGCGTTTAACCAGACTCCGCGTTTCTTTCTGTCGGTGTATAGTAACTGCTACATTTACAGCTTCTAATTTGCTCTGACATTGGAACACGCAGCCGCAGAACGGTGAGGCTGAGGTTTTTGCAGTGAGGTGGAAGGACAGTTGGGGTCAGCTGTGGGCAAGAGGGATCTCACTGGGGTAAGCACCGTTAGTTCCAAAACACCACAGAGTTCCAGGAACACCAATCTAATAATGAATGGAGTAGCTACTTGATGAAGTCCTTCTTGTGTGCTTATTGTGGGATACAAGACATGTTTTGTTCAAAGTTGGGTTTGCTGTGGCTAGAAATAGCTTTCTCGGCACATGTGGAAAAGAAAAATGACATGTAATCAGGGAGTAACAGAAAATAGAGTTTAAATACCTGTTTCATAACAGTCCTATTTTGGGGCTGAGATAGTGGACCATGCTGTGTGCTGAGAATTAGTTTGTCTTCTGTTAGAAATATATTTGGCATAATGCTTGGCACCGTGCTAGGCCTAGGAGGTTCCTTCGGTTGGTGTCTTGCAGACCTTGCAGCTGCCTTTTGTTCCTTGGTATCCTGAAGGTCCTTCCCGAGCAGTATGAAATGTTCAGTGTTGACTTTGCTGAAGCTGGGGACAGTGTGGCAGTTGACTTCTGGGATTTTTAATTGCAGAGAGAGAGCAGCTGGATTTTGCTGGGTGCCAAAAATTCTGGGTTGATGTTTGAAAGGGATTTAAGACCCTATTGCAGCCAAACACAAAGAAGGTAATAATTATATCTAGTTGGATCCAAAAAGGTAGTGAGGATGTTGCCCAAACAGTGTCAGGCCAGGGTGTTCAAGCTGACAGTCTCTGCTGATTTAGAAGATCATGAACCTCTCTAATGAGAACAAAGGTACCTAATTACATTTGATGTGGAAAGGCGTCATCATCTTCTCACCATGCTCATCTCTTCCTGTTCATTGCACTCAGAATACATTGAATGCCAGTGGGTGATTGCAGGTTCTGAGCTCCCATGTCGCTTCTTTCAAATCCCGGAGTGTTTGGAGGCCGCCTGTGTGGGCACGGGAGCACGCGATGCTGTGGCAGCATAGGAAGCCCCTGCAGCTGTTTTTAGTGCATGGTCCAGAGTAACGATGCAGCAGTATCGTTGAGGACTGGAGCGGTTGTTACCGTAGCTGGATCCTGAGCTCCGTGCAAGTCCTTCTGCTAGGCATTCGTGGAATCACAGGTTAAACGTGCAGAACATGTGTGTGTCCCGGCTTTACAGGCAGGTTATTGCCCTCTCCTCAGGCCGCTCTGTTTCTCTGGTGGAACGCTGCAACGTGTCAGCCATCACCCTCCGTTCTGTGTCGTTAAGGCAGAAGGACTTCTGCCGGTTCGTAGCCAAGGCAGTGCTCAATGTGTGTATCTGCGAGGCAGGGCGGCGGGCGGGCGGAGATACCGATATTCCGTATACTGATGACAGCACGGCATTCAGCAGCACAGTGAGGTCTCTGCTGAGCTCGTCAGACTGCTGCATCTTGCTGCTGGGGTTTGGGAGAGTCGGGACATCTGTGAATAGGAATGGGACTTCTAAGGCTTCTGGTGGCTTTGGACACACGCTGCCATAACTTGAGCTTTAGCAGAGCTCTGCAAAAAACCTGTTGTGACAGTAGTGCAACAGTGAGGACTCCCGCGAAGCTTTAGGCTTGTGTTGCAGTGTTTATACACGTCAGTGATATTCAGACACATCTGCCTCACCAGCTGTATCCTGGCACTCAGAGCAGTTGGGCGTTGTTCTGCAGGGGTTGGCTCTGGAGAGACGTGGACACACGGAAAGGAAAGAGAGGGCTTGGTAGTGGTGGGAACTGTGCAAGTGTGCGTGGGCGAGTACGAGATGCTCATGAGGGAAGGTGAAGCACCAGCTTAGGGACATTTTCAGAGGAACAGGGTAAGCAGGTGCTGTTTTCTAGGAATTACACGATTTAGAGAGGAAAGTCAGCTGGAGGCTGGTGTGTTAATAGGAACATGAGGAAAATGTCCCTTGATTATACATTACTATATTCAATTATCTCATCCTTCAGAGCACGCAGGAAGGCTGTAGCATTTTTCTACTACTCCTCTTTTGATAAGTTTACTGTTACAGATGGTTCTTGGTGCCTAGGAACCATTTTCCTTGGCAATGTAGTGCTGGGTGCTGTGTAAAAGAGAAAACAGTGGCAGTTCATCAGACCTATAAAGGGCTTTTGGGGGGTTGGGGAGGAGGGAAAGGGGAATGAATATACAGCCCAGATGAAATGGTGATGGAGATTCTGTGATCTTTTTAGGTACACAGGCCCAGTGTGTAACTGTCCTCGGCCTTTTTTTTTTCTCCTCCCATTTTCTTCTAATCTTACCTGTGATTGATGCACATCTCTTCCTGTCCATGTTTCATGGCTGTAAGGAGCAGTTGTTAAATCTGCCCTTGTGTAGAAGATGAGAAGGATTGCCATTTTTCTGCCAGCCTTTCTAGCAAGCCCTGCTCTGGATTTCACAAATGGCCGCTTGGAGCCTTCCCCGAATGTCAAGGAAAGTATTAAAGAAAGTGGGCTGCAGATTTAGGAGTGGTGGATGGGAAATCTGGAGCAGTCAAGAACAATGGTAGAGGGCCAGAGCTTGTCTTTTGAAAGGCCATGGAAATGTAGCCGAGCGCCTTGCACCAGTTCTCCTTGTTGCAGCAAATTCATTAAGAGTATTCAGTAGTCAAAGAAAAGGGCTAGAATAATGGTTTTAGCAGTGTTCTGAGCAGGAATTTCAGTGGGGTGGGGAGGTTTGTGTTTTAATAGGTGCTTTGCCAAGAGGATCTGTACGGTAGCCAAAGAGGCAGATGGCTTTGCCGTTACAGTGCTGACCAGGCAGCTGTGAGCACGGCTTCATAACCAACTGCACTGCAGCCGCTGGGGCAGAGGGAGCAGGAAGGAGTTAACAGTTTTCGGTACTAGTTCTTCTTAGTTAAATGTCTGGAATTGCAAACTGTCCGAGAAATGCTGGTGCTTTGCCTTGTGGTTCTACAGCACTTCAGAGAGGAGAACCCACTCAGGAGCTGAGCTGCTCATGCGATAATGCAAACTGCGGCACTGGAAAAATAGGTCAGGTACTGCTGGAGAGGCCTATCCGAGGAACCCACTGCTGGAAAGTGAAGTCTGACACAGTGCAGTGCTATAGCAGCATCAGAACGCAGACAAAGACCACCCGTACAGCAGTGGAGAAAGCTGCGGAGATCCATCTCTAACGTCCTGCCTCACAAGATGGGAGTGGTTCCTTCCTGAGCTAATGACAAGAAACTTGGGCACTGTGCTCTTCCTTCATCACTTGCATTCCAATGCTCATCTCCTTTCTGCTGGTGGAAAAGTAAATTTCTTAGAGGTGGGGTTCCCTACCAGCTTTATCAAAAGCACTTAGAGGACTGTTCGGAAAGACTGGATCAGTAAAATGGATTCTTTACCCTTGACACCGTTCTGTAAAATCACTGAGTTTTTAAGGACACATGTATGGGGGGTGTGTGTGCGTGTGTTTTGTTTCTAAATTATCTTTGACTGGAGAGTATTAAGATAAAAAGCTACTCTCTGTTAGTTCAGGGATTAGGTAACCGTTGAGATGTCAAGATGTACAACTGCGTAGGAAGAAACTGTCCTCATGAAGTGGTTTTGCATTAAATGCTAGCCGAGTGCAGCGTGGACACCCTCGTACTTGCAGCGTGGCTTAGTGTGGCACTGTGATGCTGGTCCGAAGGCGCACACCTTGAAAACCGAGCAGGCTGTGTCTGTGTGGGGCATGTCTGAGCAGTGGAGGCCAAGCTGGAGGGTGAGGTAAAAGCACTTATTTCTTTCGCTCTGTATTTTCTGCAGATTCACTAGAACAGGCGTAGCACAGCGAGGCTATGCCTGACCCACCCACCAGACTGCATCTTGGAGTCAGGCTTCTGTTAGTGACGTCAGACTCCACATCACAAAACCAGAAAAAGTGGACTGCACAGAATTATTGGAGCCTTGAAATTTTATTACCTTGTTTGCATCAACCAGATATTCCTTTCAGCACCGATAAAAGACAAAAACCCCTCCCTGTTTTTCAAAATACCTTGTTTTTATCAGGTCTGAGATTGTGGTTTTCTTGCAGGCAAAGAAACCAATGAAAATATTTAAATTTTTATTTTTTTAATACATTTATAATAAAATGTCAGAAGGTGTGTGCTTACTATATAAAAACGTTAGGTTCCAGAAGGATACAATACCGAAAAATCATTAAAATAAAAAAGGTTATTACAGGATTTCTAAACCTCAGCAATAATACAAGTCTGTAAAAGCATCAAGATTATATTTAAAACAGGATGGCATCGAAACATGAGACTTTCAGTAACAATCTGACCCTCATTGTAATGGATGATAAAATTGGGAGTTTTATTCAAAGTGCTTGAATTGTATTTCTGTTCTCATCCTGTAGTGCCAGGAGGAGGTAAAAATGCTTCAGTTCTGAGCTGATGATATGTGCTGACACTGATGCGCTGCTGTGTGATCCCAGGGTAGCGCAGAGACCAAACTGAGGACAGTCAGATCGAGCTGGACCACCAAACAAAGGCCATTTAAAAACCCCAACACTGAGTTCTAAGTTGCTTAACTCTTACTGTCATACCCACCAAGCAGGACAGAGGGTCTAGCCAGACTAGCTGAGAGTGCTTCTGGGATACAGCCTGGACACAACACCAGCACAAGATGGCTACCCTCAGGACACCAGACCCCTTCCTCAGGGGTTTCTCTGCAGTAGGCTGCAGCTTCTCTTGGAGCCAGTCTGTGGTGCAGCTTACGTTCGGTTGCTTTAGACGGCTTCTATGAAGCATCCACTTTGTGAAGGACTAAAACTAGCTGGTTGCCACTTGAGTTAAGAGTAAATGCTTTCACATAGCGTGAAGCTGTACACTAGGTGCTAGCACCCTGCTCCTCAGTGGGTGAGCTGCGGTGCAAAGCAGGTGGATTGTGCGTCCCTCAGACACACAGTGCACAGGTGAACTGGCTCTGAGTGTGCTGGAGAGGCTGCGATTGGTAGGTTCTTGTTTTGAATTCAGCTGAAGTACCAGCTTTATAAGGACCTGAATTCTTCTAGAAGTTCTTAGTTTTCAGCTGTCCTTGTGTTTGTCCTTTGTTGACTTGTTCTAGAAGTGCTGTTGTAAAATGCAGATTGAATGTGAGAAACAGAAGATGTTACCTAGCTCTTACAAAAAGAGATGACACTTCGTCTACAGTATCCCTGTGAGTGGGAGGTATTAAACCCAGAATAGTGTTCTCATCACCCGCTTCTTGAGGGTACCTGGAATTCCTATACGAAGTGGGGTAAGCATGCAGACTAAGCTCAACTCCAGTGTCTTGTAAGTAACATCCTGCTAAGAAACTGGGTCGCGCTGTCCTTAGGCAAAGTGAAAAAGCTGTCCGGAGTTTGACTGCCTGGGCACGTTCTCCCTGCCGCCGCTATGTTTTTTTAAAACGCAGCTATTCTGTCACATAGTACCTGTCTAAGGTGTGCAGTGATTGGTGTCCTGCTGGGATGGGCACTGAGGAACTGGCTGTGAGACAGCACGTGGAGCTGTGCTCGCAGTGGTGTAGGCAGGCTCGTTGTTCTCCAGGACGTTAGGAAGGGCAAGCCTGCCGGTTAGGGTTTACCGGCGCACACCCTCTGACTCCTGCAAGCGTACCGAGGCATCAGAAGGCACAGGATCAGTGCAGAAAAGCAAGAGCATCTGTACAGCGGAGCCAGAGTGCTGTACCGCCCACCACCACTCTCTTGCAAAGCCAGATCCTTGAGACAGTAAATGAGGAAGAACGACCTAGGCTGAATAGATGTGTGTTTTTTAGAGAGAACAGTCTACAACTACCCACCTCTTGATCACTGAGAAACTAAGAACATCAAAATCTAAAACAGTTTACTTCAAATTTGAAAAAATATTTCTCAGCGTATCTCAAAGTTGACAAAATGCCTGGTTTTTAGTCAGCACGAAGCACAGAACGAATTTGAAAGTAATTTCAACCGTGTTTGTTAGTTTTACTGTAGATAATGTAACATTGTTTGGCAGTAGTTTTATGATTGTATCCCACACAGTGTCAAATCCAGCTCCTGCAGCTGATACTTGGTGAAGCTGATACCAAATTGTAGTTTACATTGTTAGGAAAGCTATTAAAAATACTGTACCTCATATTCAATCTCGCTACTGAGAAATAGCTGCTGGACAGCACACAAATTGCTACTGATACTGTTTGTTTTTTTAAAAAGGTTAATAAAATACAAGCAAGGTAGAAAATAGGATTAAAAGCATTGTTTCAGGTACAAGTTTTTCTGAATTGGGTGGAGAGATAAGAAACCAGAAAAACACATTGCACATACGTGCACCCTCTGTAGAAAGAGAAACATACAAAGTGGGAAACTGGTGGTGCACTGGGAGAGTACACTGAAGTCTCTGATGCTGTAAACCTGAATCCTAATTGTATCAAAAAGGGGAATTGAGTCTGGTTCCATTTTTGAGTTCCCATGGGTGACACTCGCAGACTACCCCCTGGTTTGGCACAGTACACTTTCAGAGGCAGTCTCTGCTGAAGGGACGCCAGGACTGGAAAAGGAGGTGTAAAACGTGTCAGACCAGGCGCAGGGGGAGAGCGTGAGCAGTGGCCTGTGACCTGCCTGGAATTAGCCAGCACTGTTGTCCAGTACTTGCACGACTATTAGGAGTTTCGCTACTTGCAAAATCAGACTGCTTGTAAGTAAAATTCCATTGTTTACTGCAGCTAATCTAGCAGTACCAGAGGCTGTGCGGGCTGGGAGTTCTCATGTACATCTACTCTGATGTAGCTCAAGCCGATTCCTAGCAGGTGTAAACTAAACCAAAACAAGAGCATCCTCAGAAGTTTGTGGCCAGTGTAACTAGAATTTTACTTAATGGAGTAAGTTTAAGTGTTAGATTAACTCTTCTCAACACGGGGAATTTGTCTTGTAAGAGGAAATAACACTAAAATTGAACAGGAAGTAGGCAGGAGAAACTTAAACATCCATTAAAGCACAGGGGCCTCTCTGTTCTCCCAGCAACACAAACCCTTCTGAATTTAAATCCCTAAAGCCCCGCCAAGTCTCGCTGTGGATCTGATTCTCAGCTTTTCATTGGTTTTGTTCTGGTTACAGAGGCTGGGCAGGTCAGGGCCGAGCTGGCAGAGGCGAGCCCCACATTTGAAGAGCTGCAGTGGAAAGAACATATGAATTAGATAGCAAGACCCCTGTTAAAGTCTGTGAGCACCTAAGGAACAGAGATTTGTGTCTCACAGACATAAACAAGCCCTCTACTCAGAGGAGCAGCTCCTTAAGACCAAGAGTCACGGTTCCGTTCTCCAGCTCTAGCTCACCATGCTACACTTTGCCTTGAAGTGTACCGATTCCTTTAGAGAACTGTGAGGTTGTCCTGCCTTACCCATCATACACTGCTGTATACTTTGTCCCCCCAAATGTCACTTACGTTTATTTTATCTCTATATCTAGCATGCATTTTACAAGCTATTTCCCACTCACTCTTTCTAGCTAAGGCAGAACGTTGGCTCTGGTGTTACCAACGGTACTACAGGAATCTATTCACTCTACTGTAACATACATATCATCCCATACCATAATTCAGAACTGCCCCACGTCTGGGAAAGGAAGAAAAGACATTACAGGGGAACTTAATGTCATCTTAAGTTGTGCTTAGAAAGCTAAAGGCCCAATTCTGGAGTCATTATTTGGACAAAAACACTTCATGATTTCCATGGGAACACAGGGTAGAACTGCGTTCTTATAGTCTCAATTGCAAATCGTTTAGTGTCCTTAAATCGGACAGGAAGTACTGGTCTGCAAATTGAACAGAGCTTTTGTTGGTTGGTTTGAAGGTCTATCTGTAATGGCAGAAGGGTTTGCCAGTCCCAGAACGCCTTGCTTTGGCTGGTATCTGATTTTGAACTCACTTCCATTCTGATATTCCCCATGGTATCTTACTATTTTATCTCAGAGTGGCATGCAGTGCGGGCGCATGCTACTGATGCAAGCACGCTACTACAACTTCAACAGGCTAAAAAAGAAAAAAGCTTTAGCTTCTTAGTTATACAAAGAAATGATGCAAAAAACCATTGAGCAGCACTAACTCACAGACTAATTACAAACTAAATTGTGCTATATATTAGTATAAAAACATGTTCTAGTAAGAATGGCACTGGTTCAGAAGGAATTAGGACTTCCATCTTGGTTCCGTTCGGTCCACAGTGAAAGCATTGTAGTACAGGCCTGCCCTGTTGCCTGAGCCACTTGTGACCGTGGCTGTTGGCCACAACCCTTCCATTTCTTCCCTTTTTATATCCGCCATTGTTGGTACTTTCTGGGAGTAGCCCAGGTCAGGTCTGGTCATCTTTCCTAACGTGGCACCAGAATAGTTCATTCTTATCTGCTGATATTTTATTAATATCCCTCTTCTGATCTCTCAAAGCTGGTCACTTTTAAGGGTCGTCATCTCCTGTAGACACCATGAGACGCATTGCTACTGGTAGGTGGTCTGTCAAGCCTGCTAACTGGGTAATAAAGCTGAACTCTTCCACTTCCTGCAGAGGGAAAACAAAAGTAAGAACAGACGAACTGGAAAACTGACCTGTTACAGCGCATACACCAGGACTCAGCTTTTATGCCTCTCTCTGGTTTCCTCTGAGCTATCTTACTGCACCAGTGGATGTATGGGAGCAGTCTAGCTTGGCTGGGCTACGGTGAACTGTCTGCTGCACAGGGCGCGCCAGCGAGGGCTGGCTGGTGAGGTGAGCCATCTGTACGATGCACAGGTGACCCGGTCTGGGTGAATTCCGTTGGACCTTTCCTTCCCAATTACATCTGTGGTGTTCCCAACAGACTCACCTGCAGTGCTGCGCAGGTAACCCATGGGGAAAAGGAGGCCCTCTCCTGGCAGGAGGGGCTGGCCGAGCAGTAGCAGGTACGACATGCAGCGGAAAGGGAAGCCTGGCTTCAGTAGATGGAGGGGTTAAACTTTGTGGGAGCTGAAGGGGATCAGGAACTTGCTTCTCACATCTCTGAACTCAGCTCTTGTTCTGGCAGCATTTCACGGGACCAAACAGAAGGTCTGTAGAAAATACTGCATGCTTCCCAGCTTCTGAAAGCTGCGCGGAGCAAACTGAACGCTCACTCCATACAGGACAGTCGTCCCCTCCTACAGGCCAGGGACTTACTTTGCCAGTACTTTGGGAATTGTTTGCAGGAAGCACAGGGTATTGCCAGTTTTCTTTATGAAAAAGAATTTTTTTTGCCTTACCAAAGATCTAATCTGGCTCAAAACTATTTAGGTCTTGGGATTTATTGCTGTTTGTGCAACACGTGAGATGGGTTTACTGTACAGATACACGAATGTGCATGGAGTATCTGAAACAGGAAACCTTAACGAATTTAGCTGCTAAGCTGCTGTGTCCTCAGAGCGCAGAGAGATTCTGGTGTCGTGCACTAAGCTGTGCTGAGCTGCTCTACAGCCTGCTCTCCTGCAGCGAGGGCAGTGGGGTGTGGTAAATACACGTGAACTAGTGTCTCATTTTCATCCTGGAGTTCTGCGTAAGGCGAGGTCCTGCACCAGGAAGCACACAGTGCACTGTGACTTCTCATTCTGGTTGGCCTGTATCAGCCTCTGCCTGGGCATCACAGACTTGTAACCTCAGTAGGTTTTCACAGGCGTAATAAAAGAACATCCAAACACTTGAAAAGATCAGAGTAATAATCAGACTGCCGGCATGGAAAGCATCAGCCAGAACACTTGGTCTGGCAAAAGTTTAAGTAATGGAAACAGGTTTTTCTGTTTGTTTTTGAAGAGCAGCGTATCTACCAGTGTTACTACCAGAACCCCTGATGAACTCATCTTAAGTTTACGTAACAGGTTTACCAACTCGGTACCTCCGTGCAAAAGTAGAAGATAGCAAAGCAGCAGGTTCTCCTTGGAGTATCAACTTGAACCCAAGCAGAACAGGCTGCAGTGCCATCCAGACAAGTTCACTGTGTGAGTTATGGCTCTTCTTGTCAACTCTGAAACTCACCACTTTCCACTCCAGGTAGAGACCTTCTTCTGTGTAGAGCATATAGTCAATCCTCCTCCCGTTTCCTTTCAGTGACGCCTTCCTCCCCTTCTGACTGGAGCTGTGGTTCTTGCTGGTGGGATAGACTAAGTATCCTTTCCTTCCTTCTTCACTTTCCAGCACCCTATGATTTTAAAAAACAAAACAAGCAGTTTAAGTATTTGCTCATTCTGTCCCTCTGTGCATCATTCTAGACTCTCTCCGAATCCCCGGTAAGGCTAACTCCTGGCCAAAAGGACCGTCAAACGTGTAAAAGCGCATCTCATTGCAAGTGTGTTTTCTGACAGGAGGCTGTACTAACTGCTGACAGCGCTCCTAAAGCCTCATGGCAGCTTTGGCATCACTGGTGCTGTTCTGGTGGACCTATCCCTGCAGCCAGAGAACGAGCCTCTGAGAGAAGGGCCTCGCCTCCCTGCTCTCCGTAGCACGCTACAGCCCGCAGCCTCTCTGCTGATTGCCAGCGTTGGTGAATCCAGCAGACGAGGAAACTGTTTCATGGATTACTTCACTCAAACCTGAGTACTTTGATACCAGCCTCGCCATTCTGATCAGAGCAACTCCTTCTGGAATGAAGACCACCAGCTGTACAGACAGGGTGTGGATGAGGAATGGGGTTTGGGCATGAAGTAGGTCATTCTGAGCAAGCCTCAGTATCAGATTCCTGTGTCTCAGACCCCAGGCTCTTACTTCACTCATAGTGACAGCCTCATTTATTTGATTCCTGTATGTGACACCCTTTCCAACTTCTCCGCAGCGAGGGACCTACTCAGAGGGTGTGTTAGCACTGTCCCCAGCAGAGGACCCAGCCCAAGACCACAGACTAAACAATCAAAAGGAAGACTTGGTTTTCTAGGTACCAGTCTTGTGTTCAGGCAAATAAGCTGCAGCTCTCCCATTAAAATTTTTAGTTTGGGTGCTTAAACCTTAACAGTAGGTTTTAACTTAACAGAAGACTATTAAGGCCCTGAGCAACTTGATCTAACTTTGAAGTTAGCCCTGCTTTGAATGTGACTTTGGAGCAGATCACCGACGAAGATCCCCATCACTCTGTTCCGACAGTCATTGTAAGCTGCTGTGCTGGTCAGTGGGGGTGTGCTGTGTGTGGGGTTAAAAGGAGACTCGGGTTACCTCTCGTATTCTGTTTGGAAGCTCTACTGAAGGAGCACCAAAGGCAACCGCCACAAGTGTGCATGGAGAAGCAGGAGTGGCAGACGGTAGCTGCACACGGAGGGCATTATGCAGACAGTCCCGTCAGCTGTCCACATGGTAACGCTGCGTGCAGAGAGGGACAGATCAGGTTGTGGTTTTGCTATCTGGCTCAAAACACAATCAATCTTCAAAACCACCTCCTTAAAAATCATTTTCCTTTACTTACCTGCCAAAACCTGAGCTCAAGGTTCTGTGGTTTCCCTTGTAAGAGTTGATTACGCCATTAAGCTACATCATCAACTGTCGCAGGAGAAACACTGAGCCATGAACTTGGGTCCTAGCAGGTACAAAGCCTTTAATTTCACCTTGGAAAAAAATGAGATATTTTTGATCACCCAGCTTTTAGGACTTGACTTTGGATGGGTTGATGGGGTTGGGTTTAGGAATTTTTTTAATGCATGCACGCGAGAGTACAGAATGAAGGGAAAAACAAGAGACAAACACCAGACTCTTGTGATGTGTTTCAGTGTTTGCGGTTCAAACGGTTTCTTTCTCAAATTTTGTCTCTTTGGAAGGATCTGAATGGTGGCAGAGGGGACACACTTGCTACAGCTGGTTAGGTCGCAGTAGCGTTAAAATCTGTATGTTTGGGTCAGTTGATACACCCAAGGAGTACTTTATGTGCCTTCAGAAGATAATGGTGACTAAATTCTGTTCATATAGTTACTTAATCAGAACTTTTCTTCACCCCCTGAGGCCTTAGGGAGGTATTGAAGGTTCTTAGTGTTTACTGTGAGCAGTTTATGAAAGTGAGGTGCCTTGTATGTATTACTTTCAGACTGTCACCTAATAACCCGTGTTAAATTAGCTTACTGCCTGCACCCCATTTGCAAGCTGATCCTACAAAGAGCTACTGCAAATGATTCACTTCCTGAAATTCTTCTCCTGGGTTCGAGCAAGCAAGCTCTTTGCTGGCACCGACCTCTTTCAAAAACTATGTTTATATTTGGCAAGGCTAATTAAGTAACAAAGCAGAAGAAACTGCTGATTAGTGCTGCAGTACTACTGCAAAAAAATTTTTAATTTGCATTAATTTAAAAGATGAATTTGTTTTGGCTTCAACTGTGTCCTTTTAAAAGTCTGTGAACGCTGGGTTTTCACTTAGCATGAAAGTTTTTATTTATAAACTAGAGGAGAGTGCTGATGAAGAAATAATTCTCTGGCTAGCTTACACTGCCGAACTAAATGTCTGTAAAGCTTGATCAAGGTTTGTTATTGAAGCACTTGAGAAGGGATCAGTGTGAGGCTGTACGCTGTTCTGCTCTGTGTATCAGTGATACCTGTGAGCCTGACCCTGCTCCACAGCTGCTTCTGCTATTTAACTTCTACACAGCTTTAAAGCCCAGAGTCCATTAATGGCTTGAAATCTTCCAGAACTTACTGGCACTTTCCCCATTTCCCAGTCCCTTGCAGAGATGGGAGGGCAGGCTCTCCCGGCCTCTCCTGGAGCGATGCTTCCTCTAACATAAGCAGATCTGCGTAACGTCACTGGCAGATCCTTGTTTCCCTGCAGAGCTGCGTAAGAAACTAGTGCAAATTCTGCTGTAGTAGAGGGGGGTTTCATCAGTGTCAGAGAACTACAAGGTATTGCAGAAAACTAAAAGCCACATTTAGCAGGCAAAAAGCCTGATGTATATTCTGTTAGCAACACTCGAGTACTTTCCAGTTACCTTGTGCTGAGGTGCTGTACAGACACAAAGGTAGCAGAAGTAATACTCTTCAACCTTTAGTGATCATTTGATGGCTCTTTATCTATCAGGCTTCTACTGTCCATGAAACTTAATTGTTGAATACAAGTAACTCCTCGGGGGGTAAAACAAAATGCCCCAAAAGTTGTCAAGGTTGAGACAGATTGTCTCGAAAGGCTGCTTGAAAATGCAGGGGGGTTGGCTTTTTTTGGTGCCTTTTTTTTTGTTCAGAGCTCCAAGCCTGCTCGTGGAGCCATAAAATAGAATGTTACACCCACATACAGATTTGCATTTGCAAACTTGATTGTAGGGCCAAATTACCTTATTTTTGCTTTCCAGAAATCCCTTTCACACGTGCCACATTCGTGTTTTCAACACGTGAATAGAAATGCCTGGAAGTCATGCAGGCTCTTGAACGCGCACAGCATGACTTGCTGTAACAAACCCTTGGTTTGACTGTAAACTAAACGCAGACCTTACACTTTGTTCGTGTTTGTTCAACATCTTTGTTCAAAACTGATACGCTTGATGATGACTTCAAGGGGTAGCCCCACCAAAAGCATTCAACCAAGTGTCCATCCATGCCATGCAGTGTACTGGACTTAGTGAGTGAAAGTGCCACCGTAAACTGTGCCTGTATAACGTACCATCTCCATCATGTGTGTTAACTGCAGCATCTGCACAGACTCCTTAACCCGCCTCACTTCACCGCTTTAGTCATGACAATAACACACTTAGTCCATCAAACTAGCCTGCAAGCTAGGGAGGGTGCAAAAAGCATTATCCCATTCACTAAGTGATGCTCTAAATCGTACAAAGATCATTAGCTTCTCTCCAGTGTACGGGTATTCAAGAAATTTACCTTAAGACTCCTGCAAATTAAGGTGGTTTGTTTGTGGGGGTTTTCTTCTCCTAAGTCCACTAGTTCAAACGAAAGATACCTGGTTCTCAGGATCAAGCTCTCTGTAAGCATGATGCTGCTCTGGTATCACTGACAGGTATCGCGCCGTGTTCCTGGTTATCTCTGAGGTGCTATTTAATGGCTCGCTCTGGCTGTGAGCTTGCTTTTTTGAGGTGTATAAATTCTGCAAGCTTTCTAGAATGGGTAAGAGTTGTGGCGTTGGGGATGTCGTTTTAAACTGCATGGGTTTTTTATTTGAGAAGAAGTACATTTCCTGTTGTTACTGTCCTTTGCAGTGTGGTGACCACAGAAGTGGCTGCCTGCAGAAAGACTTCCGGACAAGCGGTTTGCGGACCCTTTTCAGTGATGCTTGGAGATTCTTGTCCTGTGGGCCTGTCCAGGTAGGACCAGCTCTAGAGCCATAAAAACACTGAATGCAGTTGGTTTTATCTTTTTACCCACTGAAGCCATTGCTATTAAACTTAGAGAAGCAGCCACTTCCCTTTTTTGCTCTTCCCCAAATACCCTGGAGTAAAAAGTTACGTTTGGTTTGGGTTTTTGTACAGCCCCTACAACACCCCTCCATTTGTGAAATGTTAAAGAGCAAGCAGTGAGTTGGCTTTTTAAGGAGTTGTGTAGAGCACGTGGGAGGGTCAGGAACTGCATACTTCTGTAGGTTGTCTGGAGAGCACACTTCCTCATCATACAGTCCTTCAGGATCCAACAAGGTACCTGTGAACAGAAAGGGAGAAGTGACTGTCCCAGCACATCTCCTGTGGCTTGACTCTGGGGGCGCTTCCGGGGGCACAGGATCTGTGTTAGGGAGAGGGGACCACTCTGACACAGAGCACTTCTGTTCATTTCTCCTCCCTCCAGACCTCCCTACGGCCTGCCACCCTTCAAAGCATTCTTCCTGCCCTTCCAGTTCTCTGCCCCCATGTCTCCGATTTATTTTTTTTCTGCTACAGCAGAGTAAAGCCACATTATTAAACAGTTCCACGTTCTCACCTTTACTACCTGCACAGTTGTAATTGCTCCTCTAAAGAAAAAGTCTAATTCCAGATTTTAAATTTCACCAAGTTCAACTGAGTTTCACCAGGTATTAATATCTTGGAGTCCCACGAAATCTTTTCTAGGATGAACCCTACAAGTTGGTAGTGTTGTGGATCAATTCATTACATCCTCACTTATGGTATTTATAGAACACCAAATGGAACATTCTGATCAAAAGCTGCAGGCTTTCGCTGCATGCCGAAAGCACAGAAACAATCATCTGGCTTCCCCCCAACACCCCGAGTAATCTAGAGATTAGTTTAAAAGTAGAACAGGTGTGGGCAGCCGTTCAAGCAGCTTGATGCGTAAGTTCTAGAATGTGGACTGAAGTTTGAGATCTCTGGTTCTGAATTATAATTCAAGACCGGTTAAGGTTTATAAAATGCACGTTACAAAAATACTCCTTGTAAATAGTTGGTCTCCACCAAATTCTTACTGCCAGTTAACTAAGTTACCTGCTGCTTACAGGTATCATGTGAGTGACAGATAAGTGAACGTTCACATGCCGACAGCGAGAGGAGGTCTTACCGATTGCCCATGGCTTATCCTCCCCAGGACCAACTCGACACGGGTCTTTGTAGTGTGTAAACAGAGAATGCTGTTGCTCCAGCTTGTCCTCTGCAGGGAAAGAACAAGCCCAAGAAAAGGCACATCAGCTGCAGGTTGTGAACCTGTGGACAACCATGTCTTCTGCCACAACAGAAAGTGGAAGCAAGTAAGTCCTCCTCCCTGCTCGGAATACAAGTAACAGATGCGGGGTTGACCTGAACCAGGTCCAGAGGAGCTTTGCTGCACAGCAGTAGCTTGTCTTGATCAGAAATTCCAACAAATGCTTGCTAATAACAGAGGTTTTCCACACAGACTCTCTATGGAAGACATTTTTGGTCGTTTTTAGCTGTAAGGGGAAGCAGAAGTTCTCCAGCAGGCTTCCTTACCCTGCCATTGACACGGCATTGCTTACACCAGTACAGAACTTCTGAGAGCTCAGGCCATGGAGAATCAGGCTGACGTCACGATGGTCATGCAAATGGCTGTTTGGGGCTGTATAAACACAGCTCTGAGCTCGAAGAGAAAAGCTGGTGCTTTACTTGCTTCAGAAGAATGCCTTGACTGACTGTTTCCCAAGCTGTAATAAGAAGAGACAGGACAGGCTGCTGCTGATTTCCTTGGGATGCTATCTACAGCACTGAAGCCGTCCTGAACATAATCAGCATGACCTATCCACTTTAATTTCTTCCTAACTGCAACCATGCTCTTTGCATTTCCAGCACACAGTGGATCACGCTTCTAGGATTGTTTAGTGGATGATACCCTGCAAAAATGCATAGGTCAGAATCTCAGGCACTGAACGAACAAGCAAGTTCTGGTTCTGTGCATGCTGTTACCGCAGCAGTCAGGAGAGCTGGGCAGTGAGCACAACCAGCGCTTGACAATACAGCTGCTACAGTTCTGGTTTTGTTAAATGTAAAGAAACTGCCAACAGCTCCTGGTAACTTACTTTCTTGTGCTGATTTCCTTGGGATGCTGTCTACAGCACTGAAGCCGTCCTGAACATAATCAGCATGACCTATCCACTTTAATTTCTTCCTAACTGCAACCATGCTCTTTGCATTTCCAGCACACAGTGGATCACGCTTCTAGGATTGTTTAGTAGATACCCTGCAAAAATGCATAGGTCAGAATCTCAGGCACTGAACAAACAAGCAAGTTCTGGTTCTGTGCATGCTGTTACCGCAGCAGTCAGGAGAGCTGGGCAGTGAGCACAACCAGCGCTTGACAATACAGCTGCTACAGTTCTGGTTTTGTTAAATGTAAAGAAACTGCCAACAGCTCCTGGTAACTTACTTTCTTGCAGCACTTACACCCTTTATACTGTTAAAATGTCTTAGCAACGCTTGAAGGCCCTCTTGGGATCAACAGAACATTCACCTCTGATGGAGCTGCTGTGTAACATGTTTGTCACTGTCTATTGCCAAGACAACAGAATACGTAAGTACGCGTGAAAACCAACTCCTCTGAAGTCAGAAAGAAAACTCTGAACCCTGAGCTGTGTAACTCAGGCAGAAAGCAGCTCACACGCTGTAGGAGTCTCACAAGATCTCCTTGTGTAACGTGCTGCTCTTGCCCAGTGAAGCAGCTGTTGATCTCTCCCTGGTAGGAAGGGAGCAGAACACATCCGTGGAGAGCAGCGGGACTGTGCTCGTAGCTGTAGGCTACGAGCCATTTTGTTATTAATGGCCATTAAAACAGCCGACTGTCCCTCAGCCCCTGCAGCCACACTGGT
>NW_010411308.1:0-6453 GCF_000710305.1 Buceros rhinoceros silvestris | reverse complement strand
CGTGGCTGCCAGAGTCCGATGTGGTCCAGGGTGGCCAGGACTGCAGAAAGACTGCCTTAACACAGGTGCAGTGCGGCTTTTTAAAGCAGCAACGGCGCGAAAATCGAATGGACCCACGAAAACTTTAAACCGATGAAAAATGGAGATGCAGCTGACGTCACATGGCAGGGAATATAATTGGATAGTTGTGGGATTTCTTAAAGAAAATGGACATGTAATGGCCAATCCAGAGATTCCAGAGACTTATTTGGGGTTAGCAAAACTGTGATTCTAAAGTTTGCTTATTAAAGTTAGCTGAACTCTGGTTCTCAGGCCTGCTTGAAGTTAGCAAAACTACAGTTTGCAAAGGTCTTTGTTTAAAACTGCTGAAAGGCAAGAATCTGAGCCAACGTCATGTAGAAAGCTAGTATGGTACCTTATAGAATGCTAGTATTGTTAGAAGAGTTGAGAAGTGTCAAAACTCGGGAAGCGATAAATACACTGTTACCTTCTGCAGGTGCTGTGTAAAGTCCCTAGTGATGTAATTAAGGAATGGACTTGGTGACGACTTTATACATAATTAATAACAAATAACAAATCCTAATGCTTAGATATGATGTGATGGTGTTTACTAATAAATTAAATAACAAATCATAATGTTTAGATATGATGTAATGGTGTTTAATAATAAATTAACTATGGTATAAATATAGAGCTATCCAGGGAATAAAATTTGGCATTTGCTGGATCATACTGGTTCGTGTGGCAGTGTCCTATCCTTCTGCGATGTCAGATAGTTAAAGCAAATTCTCCTAAAAAGGAGATCTTTTGCTAACCCATCACAAGTGGGAACTGATATGAAAATATTGAGGTATCATTCTCGGAAATTAAGGTTATAATTTCAACATAAATAGTTATGCTTATCTCTGTTTAACAGGAGTTTAATCTGGGAATGTCGTGATTTATACCATTCCAAGGCTAAGTATTCTATAGGTGTGTTATATGTAATTCTATGTATGTGTTATATTGGTTGCTTATTAAAATGCAAATATTATTTATTCCATACAGTAAAAGCTAAACACTCATCAAAATTATTGCTATGGCAGTGATATGGGCTATGTACCTCACAATAATTACAGTAATGCCTCTTCCTCAAGTCTTTGGCTATACTCTAAAGACAAAAGTTCTGATCTTTAGAGCTATTTCTCTATGATAAAACAGGATATTCAATGCTGGAGTAAGGCATAGTGCTTCTCCTCATAAGAAAGGGACATGTAAGATAGTAATTTGGTTATTCTATGGACAATATGGACAATAAGCATTTGTGTTTGGTCTATCTTATTTCTTGTCCGTCTTACGTAGTGTACCATCTTTTATGTTTGAACAACATATTTGAGGCACACCATCTTCAAAAGCAGTGTTTTAAACACAGGAGGAGAGTGAAGAAACCCCTGACAATGGTGCAACATCTGGAATGAGTGAGGGAAACAAAGGGCAATAAAGAAACAGGAAGAAAATTAGAAGGGAGAGAGAAACAAAACCAGATGGCAAATAACTGCTGTCAAAACCATCAATCACTATTGAATATAAACCTAGCCTGAATGCAGTTATTAATCAGTGATATAAGACCTTCACTTTCGTGTGTATGTAAACTGAAACTGTTTCCTAAACCGTGCATGTGCCAAGCCTCCTTTCACCTCCTTTCCTCTTTCTTCCTTCCTGGTTCTTTAATCAGCAAAGAGGCTATTCAGTGTACGAGACATGGAGATATTGCAGCAAATCCTGGCCAGGTTTCTGACCCGGATAAGCAAAAAACCAGTGAATTTATAGTCTTTCAACTCTCCCCTGTAGTCGATGTGGCCCTAGTTTGATTCATCCTTTGTGGCCTTAGAGAAAAACATTATCTCTTTGTACCACTAATGTAATCAGGCGCAAAAGGGATGAAATTTAAAAGTTAAACTGACTGTTCAGATATGACAATTTGTTCAATTATATTTTTTCTGACAATATTAGAATAAAAAAATCATCTGAGCTCATTTTGATTACATAAAAACGTATATATTCACATATATATTAATGAATATTTAAAATATTTATTCATTCAGTGGAAGTCAGGTTTGAAATCACGATACTTTGTTCTACAGTTTCCTGCGCTCTGCTATGAAAATGTACATGGCAATAAAATCAGAGTCATGTGGCAATGTTATCAGAGGTATGTACCAACAGGCTGCGATTGCCCTGAGTGGGCTATAGTGGTCTTTATTTGTAATCATGCTGTGCAAGGGCTTCCCCTTGCTAGGATTTTGCTTTTCTGTGTTCAGGGTCAGCTCTAATATGGTGCAGCTGCACAACACTGCTGGGGAAGAGCCATGAGAAGCCACGCCTAGGGCTTCCCCCTCTCTGCCACCCACTCTTTCAGCTGACACCCTTGCCCTGGTTCCTTGCCTGGTCTGTCTTGTGCTGTAATATGCTCTGCCAGCCCTTGTGCCTTGCTGGGTCTGACCTGCTTCAGCACCATCACCTTGTCTAGAGATGGAAGGACTCGGCCAACCCCAGTTACCACCACCAGCTCTGCTCTGTTCTTTTTGCTTGAGTATTGAAAGTCAGTCCATGTGGGCACTGCTCTGCCCATCTTACTCACTTTTGGCTCTATTTTCCTTGCCTAACACATCAATGAGGGGTTGTATTAATTAAGTGGCTAAAATGGGTGAAAACAACATGCATATGTGAAGGGTAAGAGTCTTCAGCATTTTTAAAACTTTATAAAGACAAGGCTTTAGAGATGTTACATAAATAATTGGAGACTTATTAGAATGCATGTAATTCACACTGTAGTGATTACAATAAATTATGACAATCTTTGCAGATATGGTTTTATTATGATGTTTATCATTAGGCTACAGGCAAGTAACTAGGCCACTGTTGTCTTATGGAAAATGAGGCAAAAGGAATACTGCAATGAAATCTGTCTGAAAAACAACTGATCAAAGGCTGTCATTAAACTTGCCTCAGAAATTATGTTAAAAGGTAGTGTGACAAAGGCCATGACATAATTTGTGGTGACAACAACCTTTTGTACCCTGAAAAGGGTTATGATATGCAATTTGAAACATAGAATGCAATTAATCGTATTAAATTTACACATTTAGGACAATATTCAGCTCCGGATTATGATATCTGGATTTGGCGTCTACAGGTATATGTAAAAAAGGGTTCATAAATTTTCATTGTAGTTGATGGAGACCTATGACTAAACTAGGTTGCTCAGAAATCACTGTGAAATGTTAATGAGGTGTCCTAGAACACTGGATACATCTACATGGAACTGAGAAAGGTAACACAAAACCTATGGGAGATCTAAATCTTTCTGGTGTAGCAACTGAAAGTCAAGTGAGTTATTCTGAAGATCCCGAATGCCATCAGTGAGATAAATCTTAGATCTCTGTTAATGGTAACTTAGTTCAGTTCACTTATGTTGAAGGATCACTGTAGACACCCAAATGAACATAAATTAATCTGGTTTGTTTAATTCCACCACTGGAGTGTCAAGCATCTGATCTGGAGTACTTATTTAGGCTCTTTGGATTCACTTAGTTTCCCACAGACAGAGGTGTCTAGTGATAGTTGAGGTGCTTTAGTGTATCCCATCTACCATCCAGTCATTGCTTCAGAAGATTTATTTCCATAATTTTTGTCAGTTCTGTGAAGTTGTCAAAAATACTGTGTACAAAGATTGTAGCATTATTCTACAACAGAAAATAATTATTTAACACTTTCCTAATAAAGAATTTTAAATGTGAAAATTCAAAAGAATTATAGCTCCAAAGATGTTTAAATGATGTAATGCTACATTTTGAAATTTTTGAAATATTTTCTTCAGCTAAGAAGAATGTTTATAGGAGAATGTTCTTTGAACTGTCCATTATTTGCATGAGTCAAAACTTTTCTTGGGGTCAATTCAACATGGAAATGAAGTCACATGAGATTTCAAAAATTATCCCACATCTCAATATTCCTACTTCAAATTGGTGTGCTTCTTTCAGTCTTCCTCTTAAAAACAACAACACATAGAAGATCGGAGATATAGAAATTTTCAATATCTACCCACTGGAATAAGTCAAAAGATTAACCAAAGTGGGGGGTTTTGTGTTTTGTTTTGGTTTTTTCCTTCATCTATTTTCAGGTCAGAAATATGATTTATTGTTCCACATTCTTAAACTTAGACTGCAACATTCTAAAAAACAACCTGAAACACTTCCTTTTCTTGCAAAAGCATTTTTATTCCTTTTATAAATTTGACTTGGCCACAACCATAGAAATACTTGAAGGATATGAAAAGCAAAGGAAAACAATTACTGATTAATAAGTTGACACCTTCCAGAACACCCTACTGCACAGTGTTTTATTGTCCCTTTATCTATTATCAATCTGTGAAATAGACTGCAAGGAAGAATAGATACTTACACATCTAGGAACTGTGGACAAACAAAAATATTTGAAAGTGTTTATGCCAAAACAAAGTATCCTTTAACACTATGCATTCTGTATGCTGTAATGCAAATCAGTCAAATGAGATCCTAATATCTTCATGTAAATTTCAGCCATCAGTAGTCTCTTTTGTAACAACATCTGTGTGAATGCTTTTTCCCGCACCCTGGCTACACGTCTACTAGCTTACGTGAAGTATCATTAAAAGACAGTATTTTGCCACAGCTTATGAACCACTGGCAGAATGAGCAGCAGTATGCCACGCACCTCCACCACTTCACAACCATCTTTATTGACAATAGACTCTGCCATTTGCATTTTACCCAATTTCCATTCAGTCAATAACATTGTATGAGCATTTCCCGCTCCTCTGTTTAGAAGAAATGCCATAGCCCCCTCTGTCCCAGTCTGTGAGTATCTATTTTTAAACTCCAGTTGCTACTAACATATGACTAAAATTTCAGGGTAAGACTTTGAAGTAAGGAAATTAAGAATGTGCCTAATAAGTTCTGAATGTCTTTTGTAGGCTTAAAATAACTAGAAGCTGTAATAGGTTAAGTGACAGCGGTGGGACTAAGCCCCCCCTGCTGCTTTTTTTCTCTTTCCCCAAGCGCACAAAAAAGTTTTCTTGCGATATTTGTGAGGGAAGGAATGAACTGACTCTCTTCCCAGGTTCTCAGTTTCTCATTGGAGCTGCGACATGCCAATCAAACACCTCTGTGTATAACCATATAAAAAGCCATAATTTGCGGCTTTCTCCTGGCATGCACATATTCTGCCCAGGACAAAGAGAGATTGATCATATCAGAGAGAGAGTGCAGTATATTTGTTCTCCTTGAGGCTATTAGAAGTCTCAGAGAGATAACAGACCTTTCAGGATTCCTTTCCTTTCTAATTTTAACCTGTGACAGAAGCAAAGAAAAGTTCTGACATTTTCCTGCTCAGTCATTTGTGAATCAACTAGTAGACCAAGAGGAAATGGAGAAGGGTCCCTGGTAGTGCAGGCAGTATGGTTGGACTCTATGATCTTAAAGGTCTCTTCCAACCACATGATTCTGTGATTCTGGAAGGAAAAAAAAAAACACAAACAAACCATCTGCAGTAGGTTTAATAGTTAGCAGTTTCAGGAAAAAAAAAAAAAAAGAAAGAGTTATAAATTATATTTCATTCTGTAAAAACAGATCTGAAAAACGAAACAGAACACATTTTTATGTCCAGCCCTCATGTTAAGATAAAAGTATTTAAAAGACCTGAGTTTTTTCTTCATGAGGTGGAAATGTAATGAAGGAAGAGACTTTAAAAATAATTGTATCAAATCCTTTTTAAAATCAAGCTGTCTCCCTTGATTCATAGAAAGATTTTGATAATGTTTCACATCAGTTTCTGCTTGTGAAGCTGATATTCCTAAGGTTTTATTTTGTCTGAGAATTTTTTTCTACTTTCCAATTTCTTTCTTGTAATCACTGAATCTGCTGGTTTGGGGTTTGTTTTTTTTTTTTTTTTTTCAAGTCTTCTCAGTCTCCATTCATCTACATTTTCCTGTTAACCTTCATTTTATTTTCTTTTTATATATAACTCAGTTTTTTTTTTTTTAACACTTGAACTTTGGGGTTTGGGTTTTTTTTTTTTTTTTTTTTGCAAGTCTTCTCAGTCTCCATTCATCTACATTTTCCTGTTAACCTTCATTTTATTTTCTTTTTATATATAACTCAGTGTGAAAAACATGTATGAAAAAGTTGCCAGTGATGATGCAGCCCTGCTAAGGCCTCTCTGTACCTTCTGCTTTTGTGAAGAATGGACTTGCATGCCAGTTGGAGAAGCAGAAGATACTCAGAACTTTCCAGAGTGGAAAGAGGAGTAACCAATGAGGTTTTAGTTTCTTTATCTTGACTGACTTCTCCCAAAGTTCCCTTCCAGTCCTGCTGTGTCTTTTCCCTTCCTTCGGTAGTTAACTCCATGTCCTGGTTTGGGCTAGACTTCCTTGTT
>NW_010411307.1:0-665 GCF_000710305.1 Buceros rhinoceros silvestris | reverse complement strand
TCGAAACATCAAAACGCTTCATGATATCCAACAGTTAGTGGGATCCTTGCAATGGCTCCGTAACGTTGTCCTGATCCCTCCTGAAATCATGGCCCCCCTATATGACCTTCTAAAAGGAAAGAACCCATGAGAACAAAAAACCCTGACGACAGAAGCAATGAACTCCCTTGACTTTATCGAACAACAGGTATCGTCAAGCACGCTCGCCAGATGGAACCCAGATGTACCACTTGCCCTGTATGTACACTTCATGGAAGCGGGGGGAGTAGGAGCTCTTGCCCAGGGTCCTCCTGAAAAAGCCCAACCAATACAGTGGGTAGTCCTGGGAAAACCATCACGTGCATTCTCTCCAGGAGTCGAGTGCCTGGGTAATCTCATCATGAAAGGCAGAAAACTCGCCCTAAGACATCTGGGCATTGAACCTGCCACGATATACTTACCCTTTCGTAAACAGCTCCCAACACAATCAGTAGCGATGTCAGAGTATCTGGCCATAGCCCTCACCAGATTTGGCGGAGAGGTCCGCTATGCAGCAAAGCCCCCCTGGACCCAAATGCTAGCAATCGTCAACATCGACCTCCCACAAAAGGTCATGGATCGACCTCAACAGGGACCAACAGTCTTCACTGACGCATCCTCGGCAACTTCAACAGCGGCAGCGGGCT
>NW_010411306.1:56093-56591 GCF_000710305.1 Buceros rhinoceros silvestris | reverse complement strand
CCTTCCCCCGCGGGGCTGCTCGGGAGCGGGGCTGGGAAGGAAGGTGTCCTAGGCGCGACTCTCCGGGCAAGGAGGCTACAGTGGTGCCGGGGCTCCGGCGTTCACCTTCTCGGCCACTACCGCCTCCGGCTCTCCGTTCTCTTTCCTTCTTTTGTCTTGCTTTGCTCCTTTTATTTCTTCACGGGCTTGGGTTGCACTGAGACCCTCTTCCTCCGCTCCAGCCGGTGGGATCAGGCCCCGGGCTCAGCCCCCCGCTCGGGGAAGATTGTTTTGAGGGCGCCGCAGGCCGGGGCTCCGGCGTTCACCTTCTCGGCCACTACCGCCTCCGGCTCTCCGTTCTCTTTCCTTCTTTTGTCTTGCTTTGCTCCTTTTATTTCTTCACGGGCTTGGGTTGCACTGAGACCCTCTTCCTCCGCTCCAGCCGGTGGGATCAGGCCCCGGGCTCAGCCCCCCGCTCGGGGAAGATTGTTTTGAGGGCGCCGCAGGTTTCCTTGGTAG
>NW_010411306.1:41497-55877 GCF_000710305.1 Buceros rhinoceros silvestris | reverse complement strand
GTTGACCTGCCCGAAACCTCCCCGCGGGGTCCCAGTGGGGGCTGCTGGAGGTCACAACGCCTTCGTACTGCTGTGGAAGGCCCGCCGAGGGAGGTACATGTGCTTGCCACCTTCCCCTGGCTTGGCTCCGGGGCTGGCCTCGCAGGGTGCCTTGTGAGGGTGTGCCGTCTTTGGCCTGGGCGCAGCATTTGGGGAGATGGGGTGGCTGTCCTGGTTTACAGGTTGCAGGTGGATTCACTGTGGATTAACAAGGGCTCTTAACCTCTGTTGTTAAGCCAGGATTAAGAGTTTTCTGCATTATGTATCAAATGGAAGTTATATGGCCATTTAGGGTCCAAAGCTGCTGGATCTGGGAGTTTATGGCTCAGGTGCAGAGCTGCTGGGTATCAAGAACAATATACATTTGATCTGCGTGTGTCTAAGGGCCTTTTGAGTCCGTAAGGACACCCTGATGAGTGAGGACTGGCGTTACCCACTGTCCCTGCATACACAGGATTAATGCCTGCCCTCCAGGGGAGCTGTGCATAACGGGGCCGGGGCCAGGCAGGAGCTTCACTGTCTCTCCAGTGAGCAAAACAGCTGAGCCGAGGTTTGCAGTATTTGCAGTGGTAAAGGCCAGTCACAAATTACTGTATTTTCCTGAAACAGGGAGGGAGCTATGTTTCTGCCAGTGCAGCGGGAAGCCTGAGGAAGCAATACAAAGTTTGGAAGGTAAATATGGAGTCAAAGTAAGTACCAGAATATTGCTTTATACGTTGCAGTACAACAGGGAGAAAGCAAAAGTATTTGTTTTCACTTTTAGGTAAAATGGTGGCAAAAAATGAAGGAACGTAAAACTGGTTTGAGTGATTAAATTTAGTTTCATTAGTAAAACGGAAATATAAAAGATGCAGTGATAAACTACCAGTTACGTATTGTTGTAGCCTGTTAATGTAATTTCCGAAGAATAGCTTGGTTTTAAAATCTGGTTTTATCTACAGCAGGATGTGATCTTTATAACCTGTTATCACAACTTTTATTGCCACAAGTTTCTTTGCTTTTGGGGATGAAGTTTTATTTGTTTATTAAAAACACATGAATGTCAGAGGAACTTAGGGATATATGGGGATGGAGATAAGTTGTTGATGAGTAAATGAGAACGCAGTTCTCTCTCCCTGCGGTAGATAAAATGAAATCAGCCCCTGTGAACAGAGTTAGGGTGCTGTTTTCTAAATGCTGCTTATGCTTGTGATTCTGGATTTACGGCAAGGATGCACTGTTAGGAGGTGCTGTGATTATGATCTGTGTGGCAGGTGCACAGATATGCATCCTTGTGTGACCACTTAGCATTGAAACCTTTTGTAAGATCTGTGAAGTCTTTTTCTGCTTACACTAAAGCTGTTAAATAGTAACCTGTTAAACAGTTACTTTTCTATAATTGCCTTGTACCATTATATTTTCAGGGAACCGTTTAAAGAGGTTTATGGCCTCGGATTTTTGTTCTTTGCTAGCCTCTCAGGTTTTTTCCCAGTTGATATTGCTGTCAGCTTACTTAGTGTGGTCAGTTAAGTAATAGTTTCAGTGTCTGGGGTAACTGTGAGAGGAGGGGATGGGGTTTGGGTTCACTCTGAAATAGATCTGTTACAGCTCAAAAAAAAAATTTCACTCTTGCTCTGGGCTGCTTGTGCCCACTTTTTCTGTATGAAAATGAGCCTCCCACAGCTCATTTCAACCAAACATGAAATTACTGACAAGCAGTTGGTTTGAAATTAGAGTTCCACGGACCTTAGTAGCTAGCTGTGGCTGTAAGGGGCAGTCCTACCTTTAGTTCCTGCCTTTATGTTCCTTCTTCTTTGGATTCATCCTCCATAGCAGTTTTGTGGCCACAAAGTGAGTTAATGTTCTCTGTTGGATCAGCTGTTTTTCAGGGCAGTTTTTCTGATGGATCTGCCACCTGAACCGTTGCTGTATGACTACAAGGTGTGACACAAAGTGTGACACAAGAGGGAAGTAGGGACCTGCCGTTGGGGGTGGGAGAGGGGAGGAGGGCATAAGGTTGCACTTCCTCTAACCTCTGCAGCCTCAAAGAGGAGGTAGAGCACTGTTGGGTGGGAACGATTATGGGGTTTGCTGATCAATTGCACAACCAGTTATCTGAATCAGGGACGGGAAGGTGGAACGTACCAAACGAGATTAGCAAGTCAATTCAATTCTAAGGGAGCGAGGCATCAATCTGAACCAGGACTCTGTGGCAAAAAATAAAGATATGACAAAAATGTGTTAACAGAGGAGCAGACCCTTGATCTTTTTGGTGGGATACTCTGTTATGTGAAGAGGGCGGAGTTTTCTTCCATTCCATAGGGCAAAAGCCTATCTGGATAGTGAAGCTTTCAAGTTGACAGCTTTGACACAGCAGATACTCTTTGGTGTTGTCATTCATCTGGCTGAGGAGGAGTAGTTTTGGTTTCTGTAGTCAGATGAGTCAATAAAGATGAGAAGAAAGAGGCTCACACCTTTGCCTGCCCTGTGGCAGCCTCTAAAATTCCCAGGTTAAGACAAACCCTTCCTTGGTCTTGGCAGGTGTGTTTTCTTCAAAGGAGAATTTGCTTTAGCTCACCTCCCCTTGTTTACCAAGAGAGCTGGTCCTGTATCCTACCAGCTTCCTTCAGGAGCACGGCAGTGCCTGGTGCTAGTGGCTCTAGCTGGGCTGCCGAGGGGTTAGGGGTTGTGTTGCAAACCCTGGTGTGTTCTTTGTCATCCTGCTGCCACGGCCCGGCTGTTAGCACGCAGGGAGGCTTGGTTTGTGTGCTTGAATTGCAGTCACACCTTTTGCCAACAGTGCCTTTTGTCATCTTATTCAGCAGCTGGCTCAGGCTTGCTGTGAACTAATAGTGCAGCTGATACAGGGAACTAACGCTTAGGGGTTAATAGAATAGCAGTCTTTTAGCTGAAACAGTATTTCCTAGGC
This sequence comes from Buceros rhinoceros silvestris, assembly GCF_000710305.1. NCBI lineage: Eukaryota > Metazoa > Chordata > Aves > Bucerotiformes > Bucerotidae > Buceros > Buceros rhinoceros. The sequence goes on along the minus strand of NW_010411306.1, from coordinate 52,930 downwards.
TTTTGCATAAAGGGGAGGTAACTCATGGACATCCCCTGATAACAACAGAAGTTTGACACCAGCCAGTTCCTGTTGCTGTACCTGAAATAAAAGGTACTGTCCATCTTTTTCTGTTGAGGGGCTTTGGCTCAAATTTGAACAAAGCAGTATTTTAAACCAAATTGGATTGATGCTTCCATAGTCTCACTCTTCCCTCATGTCATGTACGCACACATGTGAGCCTGCCTTCTCCCTTGTGCTGGATGGACTGGTGTAGGGAGCTGAAGTGGTGAAAAAACTTCTTTTTTTTCTTTTCCAAGTTTTCTGATGGTGTGATGCTTTGTGCAGCACCAATGTTGAGTCAGGGAAATAGTGCTGCAAGAAGGAGTGCTAGTCGAGTCTTGCTGGCAGCCGTTGTTCAGCAGCACCCACTCTCAAGCTGGAGGAGTCTCTTATTCTGTACTGAAAACACTGCAGTAATTTTTGAACAGATTTCAGCCTCATGAATGTTTCTTTGTAACTGCCTATTTGCAGTCTTTCTGGGGCAAAAGCAGAGTGTTTTTATGTCAGCTGGCTTTGCATCATGTTCTGAGTGCTTTCTAAGTTTATTGTGTTGCATCGTGTTCTAAGTTCTTTCCTTTGTGTCCCCACTGCTTTATACTGTGCTGACTTCTCAAAATAGATTATTCATTATAAAAACCAGAAAAGGCTGTGACTTACATTAGCTTAAAATTCCCTGTTACATTTTTGGTGTCTAGAAGTTTAGTTATGGTGATTACTTGTCTTTCGAATAGATAATTGCTGTTCCAAATGTTACAATTAGAAAATATTACAGTAACTTGATAAGAATATTTACTTATCTGCTCCTCTATTTAAAGATCAGCAATTAACAAAGGCAGAGTGAAGAATTTGCCACGTGGTGACTGAAGGTATAAAAAGAAACTACAGGGAGATCAACTCAGCAGCATATCTTCCGTGTTTGTTAACAACCTACCATCACACGGCTTTGGGAGGATCTTTGTTACGCGTGCTGAAGAACAGATAACGTTATCACAAGCACATAATTGTGTCTTCTAAAATTCCATACCAGCTGTAGAGTAGATGGCTCACCTTCCTCCTGGGATTCGCTTCATCACTTCATTTTCACGGGATCAGTGGTAAGTCTTGAAGTATGGTGGTGCTCTTTGTTTTGGACAGTGCGAGTTTGCATCTGGGGAAGATGATACTGCTGCCGTGCTCTGTTTTTGTTTTTTCATTGCTTCATATATAGAGCAAGAAGATATAGTTGGTTGGTATAATAAATATTGCTAACGTTTAAGAAGTGAGATACTTTGTTGGGAGAATCCAGACAGACTCTAACTAGTTGAGTGTGCTAGAGAATAAAGCCTTTTATCCTTTTCTTTGCAAGATATGTTATTTGAAGGGATAAATTTGCAAGTTTTATTTTCAAACACTTAGGTTGGAGGGATGCTCAAGGTTAGCTTTCTTTTCTTAACCGGAAGTGTATTTTCTCCCCCATAATTTGACATGTAATATAGACATGTAGAATTACAGTTTTAGTTCTTGCTACTGTAATATTACAAAAACAAACAAACAAAAAACCCACCCCACACAAAAGAAACCCAACAAAATCCAGAAACTCTTTGCTTTAGGAAAACTAGTCCTGGAAGTTAGATGGCATCCTGTGCTTTCTGAGGTGGAATACTGAGTCAATTGTGTGTGAATAACAAAAAAAAAAAAAACAAAAAACAAATGAAAGGCCAAGCACTTCCTGTTTGAGGAATTTTATCACATGCTTTCTATAGCAGAGCAGCAAGGACAAAATAATTTCAGTTTTATCATTTGTGAAGGTGTTTTCAGTTACGGGGATGAATAATTCAACTCGCAGGAAAACTCACTGTGTCTTTTTCAAGGCTCTGAATATGCCAGAACTGTAAAACAAGACCCTTGTTGTGTAAAAGTTTGTAAGGAAGAAATGATTGGAAAAGTTTGATTAAAAATTAAGGACCATGATGTTTAATATCAGATGTTAGTACGTATATGTGTACCTTTTTTTTATAGATGTTAATTTTAATAACAGGGCTAGAAGGAGTCACTCTTATCTCTCTGTATTGTTAAAAACACAAATCCACAAAACGCCTTTCTTCTTAAACAAGTGAAACCTGCTGTGGGTAAAGAAAAATCAGATTGTTATTTTTAAAGCTTACAGTGACAGGGAGTTTTAGATGCCCTTTTAATTCAGGTGAACTGCAGAGAAAGACCCAAGGATGCCCAATCCCTAAGCTGGTTAATTATGTTCCGTGGTCCAGCTGACAGTACACACAGTTAGTGTCAGTCTCCCTGTCCATATGTAGAAATGTCTGATTTCTGTTGTTACAGAGGAAGGCAAAAGTAAAGAAAAATCATGAAAGCCGTAACAAAAGAAAGAAGTAATAACATGCAATAGGCAAACTGACAATTCACAGAGCCATCATTTGTGTCCTAATTGTACCAGAAAACTGGATAAGTCGGTGAAATATGAAATCTGATTTTCAGCATGCTTAATGTTGAACTGCCTTTCAGTGGCCCCCAAAGGGAGGCTATAAGCAATGCAGATCAGCTGCAGAGCACTGTCGTGTTGTCCCGCCCATACCTGCGTGCTGCCAGGTTCTCTCCCAAAGCCGGATAAGAGGAGATGTTGTAAAGGACCATAAATGCTAGGGTGGTTCTTCACGCTGTTAGGGAAAGTTGACTTCCACTATTCCAAGATTACCAGTGACTTGTGTAATGTTTTTATATAACTTAGTGCTAAAAGTAAACCTGAAGAAAATAATTTTCAAATGCTTTTCTTTTACATTGTAGGTATAGAGCCTTCATTTTCTCTCTCACTTTCTTCTTGTATGCCAGTTTCCATTTATCGAGGAAACCTATTAGTATAGTTAAGGTAAGCTGAGCTGTGTCCTTGTTTAAACATCCTTCTACCCTGTCAAACACGGAAGTAGTCATCTTTCTCGGTATTTCTTTTGTGAAAGGCAGTGTTAAACTTTAACTTGGAATGATTTAAAAGATGAAAGACTGATAGAGCTAGTATGCAGAGACATTTATTTGATAAAACTTCTGTGAGACTACACCTAGAATATTGCATATATGTCTAGTATTTGGGCTTCAGACTTGGAAAGCTATGCCTACCCTTAATTCATGTGAACTAATCTAATTGTGGCAATATAAGCGTTTACAGGTTTACATTCATATGTTTGAGAAGTTGCTCATAACTTGAGCATATGTTTCATAAAAGTTGAGTCAAACATGATAAAATTCTACTGGCATTTACAAGGCTGTTCCAAGAGCTGTTGAGTACCTAGCCACAGTTGTCTGTGCACTTGGGACTCTGTTCCTGGTGAAGCTGGTAGCAAAATATTTTCTAATTCTAGGTTTATTAGTTTAATTTTGGCCTGTATAACTTGCCAAACACAAATCAAAATGTCCCAGGGATGTACTGTATGTAACTGAAGAGTAACAATGGGCAAAGTAGCTTGATGTTAGTGAAGAATTTTGAAATTCTGTGGTGTCAAACACCAGTTCCCTATAGCATGTTGTTTCTAACCACGTAATGACTCTGTCACGTAGTGGTGGGTTCACCCAGCAAAATACCAAGCAATTAATAATGGCTAACAATTTTACTGATTTCGGTGGGTTTGACACAGGTTGGTATAGAGCTAGAATCATTAAATTTCTTGCCGTATGGGGATTAACAGTCACAAGTGAATTTTCCATGTTCAAATTTTGTTTCTGTATTAGGGAGAGCTGCATAAGCATTGTGCTGCTTCACATGAAGTTGAACTCAACTCGTACAAAGAATATGCTGCCCAGAATCAGCTTGTCAAAAAGCCATCTAATGTATCTCAGTGTGGTTGGGAGCCATTTGGTGAGAGTTGTTTTTCAGTTCTGTTTTTTTCTTTCATAATAATGAGCTGATACTCGTAATTAGATTATTTGCCTCTTGCTATTTCTTGTCTCTTGCTAAATTCTGTGTATTAACTGCCTGCTGCAAGCTAATCAGTCTTCTGAAATTATTTAGTCCAACAGGTTTCCAAATGTGTTGGGATGCAATTAAACTTTGTTGCTGTTTCTTGTCCCTGAACCAAGGGGAGACTGAATTTGCTTGTCTGAAACACTACTTAGCTTTCTAATGGAGACTTCTAAGCTCCAGTGTCCTTTTTCCATGACCACACAGGTTATTGCAAAGCTGCTTCATTAGGATGGCACTCTAGACTTGTTCTTTCAGCTCGGTTTTTCAGACAACATAGCGAGCAAGCCAGGAGTAACGCTGTAAGGAATAATGCTTTGATAACTGCGACTTTAATCTTTAAGTCAATGCAAGGAAGTGTGGCTCCTTGCAAATACACAAACTGTCTTCCTTGGTGTGAGCTCAGGTCTCTTGAGACTAGACTGAGTGTTTCTATATGGGTGGAGCCCCTCCTACTCTCTCCATCCTACCTGCAAGTCCCATCTAGTTGTGATTATGGTCATTTGTTGTATAGAGCAGAACACTGGTGATTTTTTTTTAATACAAAACTTCTATTTCTGTGCCTTATGCATAATTGGAAAATTAAATGCAAAAGGCTTTAACCATTTAAAAAACGTGTATTAAGCTGATATGATGATGGATTTTTTTTTTTTTTTCACTCTTTGGGTGTTAGAATCTCACACAGTTTCAGCACATCTTTCCACTTCTAATAAAGTCTGTTAAAGTTTGGGTTTTCTTTTGTCTAAGGACCTATAAGAAAAGGGCACCTTGTTAATAACAAATGTTTCTTTTCTTCCAAATTGCTGTTTTCAGTAAGGTGGAATTAAGAATAGGCCTACAGATATTTTCGTAACATGTTCCAGGCAAAAGGGTCAGTTATAGAGCTTTTTTGGTTTGGGTGGGGTTTTTTTGTTGTTGTCGTTAAATAAAGTACATGCTTAAGTCTAAAAATGTCTATTGAAAATTAAATGTCAGTGCATGTTCACTAACATTTTTTTCTTGTAATAAAAATGGTTGGGAAGTTATTGGTACATTTAAACTGATAATTTGTTTTGAAAATTATTCGTAGATAAGAACAACTACAAACAGTTGCTGGGAGCACTGGATTACTCATTTCTCTGTGCATATGCAATTGGAATGTATTTAAGGTAAACTTCACTGGTTTTGAAACCCCCTTTGTCATTTACTGTTAATTTATGAGGCTGTACTACGTCCAAGATACTGTCCTTTCCTATTGTAAAGTTTCTGGTGAAGAGAGTGAGAACTTTGGTTGCTGAGGAACGAAACCTGCATCATCCGAAGTCCCCAGTGGTATCATACCTGTTGGTGTACTTTACCAGTCTTCAGCTTGCACACGCAGACTAATCCGATTGTCCTGGCTTTTTCTATAGTCAAAGGACAGAAGCAGACACCTCCTAAAAAATAATACCAAACTCATCTTAAAATTTGTGAAATTAGCTGCTGTTTGGAGATGCTCCTTTTTATTGACCAAAACCAGAATCTTCTATAACTGGAATCATTATCAAGGGAGACGAGTCTCACTTTAAATGGCTGGAGATATGTTCCACCTTATAGGTCATCTGCAAAATTACTCTAAGTAGATAGATGACTTCCGGTGTGCTCCAGGTGCGTATCTCCCTGAAAGATGGTTGTGGGATGTGAGCAGTTGGCAATTAGTAAACATTAAATGGTTGTTGTTTTTTTCTGTTAGTCATAAAAATAGCTTATTTGATGCTGTGAAGGAAAACAGCAATTACCAGTAGAGTTTCTCCTCAACCAGAAATAAGCAACACAAAATATTCTTCATTTGTGGAGGCTTGGGTATGATCTCATTTTTAATTCTTGCCTTTCTTTTTATTCCCTTCCATGCTCCAAGTGGAATAATAGGAGAGCGGCTCCCTATCCGGTACTATCTGACAGTTGGGATGCTTGCTAGTGGACTCTTCACTGCGATGTTTGGATTGGGTTATTTCTATAATATACATAATCTGTGGTTTTACATAATGGCCCAGGTAGGCACAATGCTATTTAGATACTCTTCGAGTTTCCATGCTGCTGTTTAATATTGTAATGGGATTTTTTTCAGTTGCAAACAGTGATTAGTGGTTAGGTGGGAGGATGTAAATGCTGGCATATGTTGTGGCTGTTGAGAGGCAGAAATGAAAGAGTGGATAGGCTCTGGTTTTGTTCCTGAAAAGTGCTTTTTTAGTGGAAGAAATCTTTGGAAACGAAGTGTTTCAGTCTGGATCAAATCAGTGATCAAATCTTCGCAAGCTTAAATGTGGGCGATTTTTGAAACAAACATATTTACTTTTGTCAATCTGCCAAGACCTGAGTGACGCATCCTGGCTTCCTCTGCGGGAAAATTACATTTACGCTGCTAATGATGAACAGTATCACATCGGTGTGGCTGAGAACAGGCAGTTTCAGTACAGAAAGTTACTGAGAACAGGCAGTAACGAGATTCATTGTGTGGGATTTTTCATAGCGCTTGTGGTTCTAATCAGTTGTCACAAAAATATTTGACCTAAACTGGGATTTAGGTCAGGACCAGGATGGGGTTAGCACTTCTGAGTCATTTTTGGACAGGTCTGCACCTTGCTCTGCTGCTGTCTTTGTGTTACTGTGGTAGCACTTTCACCGCTGGCATGTTTGCGTGGGTTATGCAACATGGGATGCAGTGATACTGGCTTGGGTACTGCAGGCTTTTATAACCATTGCACCAAGTCATCCGTTTAACCATGTCACTGCCCCAGCACTCTTTGTTTATGTGGTTTCCAAGACAGGAGCTGGCTTCTCTCTTGACAACTGTAGTTGGCAACTATCTCTGCCAACGCTGCACTGCATGATGTGGTCAGTGTATCCTGTAGTACCAAGGGTGGTCCTGCACCACCAGCCTAATTGGTTTTTTGTTGGGTAGAGTGAGGTTGTTTCGTTGCATGTTCAAATGTTCATTGTACATGTGAGTCACTGTATTGTGATCTTTGCGTTAATGTGTAATCCTAGATAGGGAGATTTTCAGGAGTTGAGATCAGATTATGATCTGTGCAACATGGAGGCTGAAGTAATTCTTACTTCAGCCTGAATATAGTCAGCTAAGTTTGTCCTCTCAGTTTATTATTAGTCTCTGTTAAGAATTTTACAGTTAATAGTCAAAGTTATGGAGTCTCTGCTAAAGTTTTCTCTTTTTTTTCCTCACTTCGGTTGAATGCAAACATACTTCAATGTATGTCCAAATTGGCCTAAGTATTGTCTTGCTGTTTGAGTGTGGGGAATTCCTTTCTCTGTTCAGTTCACTGCAATGTGATTTTTGGTAAGCCAGTGGTTGAATTACAGTTTTTTGTGTTTTAAGTCATAAAATAATTGGAGAGATGTAGCTCGAGGACAGAATCTTGGCAAAGCATTTTAAATTGTTTATTCTTGGAAAAGAATGCTTTCCAAACCCTCACTAAATTTCTTAATGCAAAGCATTTCCCTAGGCTTCCTTTTCCCAATGCAACACTCAGCAGGAGTTATGTAGGAACCTGACTTACTAATAGGGTATGTTTCTTTATTATTATTTTTATATACTTTCAGATAGCTAATGGGTTGGTGCAAACTACTGGCTGGCCAAGTGTCGTTACATGTATTGGCAACTGGTTTGGAAAAGGAAGGTAAATATTATGTAATTCCACGTTTTGGAAGTACAAATTGATACATTCTGGACTGTAATATTAGTCAATTCAAATATCTTTCTTTTCCTTCAGTGGGTTGTTTTTTGGGATGAAACAAGTAGATAGATCTTTGAGAGGAGTTTTCTTTGTTACACTGATTAATTTATATATCTGCTTGAAGTATTCTCTCATGTCAAAACAGTGTTCTGCGGTAGCTCTTTAGTCGGATGTTTAGTTTTTCAGATGGAATATTTCAGAATTAAGAATAATTCTTGCAAATATTTACAGTCTAAACCCACTTTTAACAAAGGCTGTTATTATGCCATTTTAATGTGGAATTTCCCATGTTTTCATTTGTTTCAAAGCAGTTGTCAGGGTGTAACTCCCATGACTTACAAGAAAAAAAAATCTGCTACCTGTCATGACTTCGATAGGATTTTTGTGATTTACATTAGCTCTACTGGAACTATTCTACAGCAGCTGTAATCTGGGATTTCCAGGCAGACAGCAGTTTGATGTGTCTCTTAGCCAAGCTTGTGCAGGAGGTATCTTCTACGAGTGCCTAGCAAGTCCAGAATGTGATCAGAAAATACTGAATTTGCTCTATGTATCCTGTACAGATTGTTTTCTTCTGCATGATAAGTAACATATCCTGAAAGCATCAGATTAATTGCTGCAATGTGTTTGCAAGAGTGCTTTTATTCCCAGTAGCATCAGACTTAGTATGCACATGCTACGCAACATCTGCATACTTGTTTTGATCAAAGCAACTCTATCCAGAAGTATGCCAGCCCTAGTGGTGCCTTTAAATGCCGTTAAATGCAGGATTAGTTCTGTGATGCACAGAGAAATATTTAGAACACTTTTATGAATATAGAGGTGCCTCGAAATTGCCAGATGAGACTGTAGCATGAAGAAGTGGTCAGTTAAAGAACAATAAGATTGCAAGTATTTCACCAACACCACAGATGAACAGTCATTTTTGATACACTTTTTTCAAGATAGTGATGCTTATTGTTGGAAGAACAAGAAATGTTTGTATGGGTTTTCTTATTTGTGTTTTGTTTTTTTTTTTTAAATGCAGAAGAGGTTTGATCATGGGAGTCTGGAATTCACACACTTCAGTGGGAAATATCTTGGGATCCTTAATTGCTGCTTACTGGGTGTCTACGTGCTGGGGTCTTTCCTTTCTGATGCCAGGTGTCATCATTGCTGTGATGGGGATTGTTTGTTTCCTATTTCTTATTGAACGTAAGTGCTTTGCTGTGATGGAACCATGGAGGGCTCATTATGGGTGAAGAACACCAGCTGTTTAAGCTAATGACCCAGTGCAAAGTGTATTCTTCTAGCTGTGCCAATACTTAAAGAACTTCTTCGTAGAACACTAGATGGAAAAGAAAGTGTGTATGTCACTTCTTCGTAGAACACTAGATGGAAAAGAAAGTCTATATGTGTAGAGTTTATATGCTCAGACTCAGGCATACCTGAGAGAGCAGCACTTCAGAATTCAGTCTGCTGCCCTGTCATTAGTCCCCTGTCTTTATAAATTTTTCAAGTGTATCTTAGCCAGATGTCCCACCAGGCTGCGATGTAAAGTCTGTTACCATTCAACCCATGCCATCCACATTCTGTTCTATGAATACGGAAGTCAGCTGATGATAGAGCAAGTTTTTTCACTTTAAATTAGAAACTAAAAAGGAATGCCCCATCTTGTCCCTATGTAGACTCAGAGATACTAGTATAAATGCTTGTTTTACTGTAACTGTCCTATCTCAGGAGGTAAAAAGTTCAGCAGATGCAGCTAGATGCATAATGCAGCAAACATGTAGCCTGCACAGCAGATACAGAAATGAGCTGGATTGCCAGAGTAGCACTTAATGTGGACGTACGATGGGAAGGGTACCATGGAATAGCCTTTTCTTTTTCTTTAAAGCTCTAGTTACACATTTCTACCAGGTCTGCTTCTGTGTTACCTGTACTGTTGGTTTATTGTCAGTTAATTACACTACTGGTGTTTTAAGAGATACTCATTATGCTTGTTTTCACTATTAACTATGTTTGTTATTCTGTTTCAGATCCTAAAGATGTAAGTTGCTCCTGCACACCATCCAGTGTAAGTGAATGCTTTTTCTATTTTGATTTTTGCCTCCTAATACATGTTTATTGTGACGGTTCTGGAAATGAGATAACCTACGTGGTCCTTTTGTGCCAAGCTGTTATAACTGACCCTATACTTCAGGTGATGATTGGTCTTCTGTGCTTCACTGGTAGGCTTACTTTCTATCAAAGCAATGTGAACCAAGAGGTGAATGAGCTTTTTGGGGAATAGGTGGTCTTACTACAGTAAATCAAGTAAAAACTATTCACCTTTTTTTTTTTTTTGATCTTTCTTACTTTCCTCCAATCTTCCTGGGCACCTTCAGACCCATCTCCTGCTCTTGCCTTCCTTGCTTAGGAATGGCAAAATGAGATAGCTGCCAACATATCCTGTGCAAGGTCTTGCTGTTTGAGAACCCCATGTTAGGCATTACAGAAAGCGCAAACAGCCCTTCTGTTGCTATAGCATCAATGAACTATGCACCTGTGGGTTTGGGGATGGAAGGTGGGATCTTCCTTTGAGTAGAGGGGAAGACGGTTGGAACACATGGTTAGGGAAAAGAGGAAGCAAGGGGTGGATAGTAAGCTGAGGTGAAGATACTGGATCAGTCAGTCTGTGACAGTTTGGTTAAATAAAGGCCGTGTTATATCGTGACCAAACTTACTTTAATGAAGAGCTGTGAAAAGGAGAGATATAATCTGTGCTTAGTGATATGAGTCACATGACAAATTAATGTTTTAGTTTTTGTGGCATCAGAGAATAATTTGGTTGGGAGGGTTGGGACCTTTGGACATTGTATTGTCCTACACTCTGCTTGTAGTAGGTCAGTTTGACATAGAGTCAAATTGACAGGTCTTACCTTTCAAACTTTAAAATCCTCAAGGATGGAGATGCTGTTTATACAAAATTTTTTTTTTTAAATATACAGTGAGTTTTTAGAATGCATTGATCAGAGGTTTTATTGACATCAAGGCAGTGGATCTTGTTACTGTCTGAGAGCTTATACTTCAAAGGCTTAAATTTTGGCAAGGTAGTGAACTTCGCTAAGCTGTAAGTTTATTATCACACACACAAACTACACTTACTTCCTGGATCACAAAGGGAAATGTGACTCTCTGGACGCAAGAGTTTGAAAATCCAACATCAGAGATTGAACGCTTAAGGCAGTGTTGAAATAGGATTGAAGCAGTGTTTGCGTGTGTGTGTGTGCACAAATGGCTAAGCTTGCTTTGGGTTGCTGAATGCTGCATGGGTACTTCCTTGTGCCATTGTGGCAGCAAAATCCTGATTTTTTTTGTTTCTAAAAGGAAAGCTTTCTCCAGTTCTGAGCTCTGTGGTTCAAGAGAAACAAGGAACTACTAGAGAGAGTCCAGCGAAGGGCTACAAAGATGATGAGGAAGGGCTGAGATACCTGGGTCTGTTTAGACTGGAGAAGAGAAGACCGAGAGGGGATCTTATCAATGCTTACAAATATCTAAAGGGCACGTATCAGGGCCAGACTCCTTTCAGTGGTGCCCAGCAACAGGACAAGGGGCAATGGGCACAAACTGGAACACATGAAGTTCCGTCTGACCATGAGGAAAAAATTCTTTACTTTGAGGGTGACAGCACTGGAACAGGCTGCCCAGAGACATTGTGGAGTCTCCTTCTCTGGAGATATTCAGAATTTGCCTGGATATGATCCTATCCAACCTGCC
>NW_010411306.1:41061-41449 GCF_000710305.1 Buceros rhinoceros silvestris | reverse complement strand
AAAAAATGCTTTACTTTGAGGGTGACAGCACTGGAACAGGCTGCCCAGAGAGGTTGTGGAGTCTCCTTCTCTGGAGAATTTCAAAACCCACCTGGACACGATCCTGTGCAACCTGCTCTAGGTGATCCTGCTTTAGCAATGGGGTTTGGACTCGATGATCTCCAGAAGTGCCTTCCAACCCCTAACATTCTGTGTTTCGCTTTAAGTATTAGTGTAAGGTTGTTCAAACACTATGTTAAAAGTAGGTTGGAAATGGTTAAGTTCTGTACCAAGACGTTTGCCCAGTGCTTTTGAAACAAAACTTCATAGGACTTTTTATGTACTCAGAATTAAGTAATGTAGAAAGCTGTGTCAGGGAGGAAAACATGAGCCTTAGAAAGCTTTAGCT
>NW_010411306.1:39633-40870 GCF_000710305.1 Buceros rhinoceros silvestris | reverse complement strand
GTACCTGTGACCCAAGAGGAGGGAGGCAATCCAAATAGGAGAAAAAGAAAAAACAAGGAAAGGGAACATAAGAGAGCATTAGGAAGACCAGCTGTGTGTTAACGTCTTGTAGCAGAATGTCATTTGTAGCCCAGTTTTGTTTAGGAGTGTGTTTGCAGGTTCATCTCAGTTTCATGTTCTGTAAGACTCTTTGGTATGTGTTTGTCTCTTGTAACCACCTAGAGCAGTGTATTGCTCCAGGCTCTTTCTCCTTTGGCTGCCAGGGACTTGTGGGCAGCCAGGTCTGCACATTTTCAAGTAGTTCTTTGGAAGAATGCTAGGGGGAAATTGGTGAAGAAGATCTTGAGGTTTTCCTTGTGTGAGGGCAGATCAGAGCTGTTGGAAAAAGTGTCAGAGGAAAGGTCCCCAGGGACTCCTACATGGAGATTGTCTGTCATGTAGGTATATGTGAACTGTATCTTTCAGTTGCAAGTCTCACAGGTAGGTTGTGCAGAAGTGATTGCTGGATTGTTTTTTTTTTTTTACCACCCCCCAATCGTTTCAGATAGACAGCTTTTTACATTTTAAATGCTCTCCTTGGATAGTAACTGAAAGCAGCTTTTCTAGTTTGTGTTATCTCTTCTTTATCAGTTAATGGTTTCTTTCTCCTCGGATGAAATACTCATGAAAAAGCTTCTCAGTGCTTTTAATGGCCTGTGGAACTTCTGTTCTTAGTTGGTCACTGTGAGATAAGGTCTGCTTGCAGTGCACTCAGAATTACTCATTTAATTCTCCTTCATTCTTTAAAGGTAACTTCTGTCAAGTATGAGAATATTTTAAGTGACTCTTGGAGACTCCTAAGAGGAGGCATTTTTTTGCTTAGCTTTTATGCAGTTCAGAAATGCCTCCGTGAACATTTCAGCTGCTGTTCATAATACCTAGAGTGTAATGTTTACAGAATTTGCGGTTAAGCTTTGTGGAAGTAAATGGTTTTTATTTGTTTCAAATACACTTTTACTGGAAAGCATAACTGAAGAGTTCTGCACAATATGTTGCTCATATGTCTCGAGCTGGTATGGCGGAATTTGACAGTCAATATCTACTTGCCATAATATTTTTAACAAAAAATTAGTATTTTAGGAACTTTATTCCCCTTCTATTCACCACCCTTTCCCCCAGTGTCAGAAAAGGGATAGCATTTGACCTAATCTTCTCTAGGGCGCCAGAAAGGCCACTGCTCCAGGCGCAGTCTTGTGTG
>NW_010411306.1:23356-39503 GCF_000710305.1 Buceros rhinoceros silvestris | reverse complement strand
AGGAATGCACTTAACCTTCTGTTTCCCTGGAAACCTTGCTCTCCAGAGCAAAAGACCTCACTTCTTCCTTCCCTATTCCATATATTCACATCTGCAAATCATGTAAGAGGTTCATAAAAGTGCTTTCTCAACTGCCTTGGACCCTTCTCAGAGTAAGATTTGCCGTTGTCTTGGAAAGCTGTATTCTATTTGAATTGCACAAATACCTCTCTTCAGACCCATGTAGTCTGCAAACTACAATGGATCCTAAATTCTTTGTGAACAATGCTCACAGCTTCTGTTTGCTGCAGGAAGGGTGGTTTTAAATGGAGATGCAGTAATGATAGTGTCTGACTGTAAAGAAAACTGATCGCTAATTGAAAGAAGGTTCGTGTAGTAAAATAGACTGTATTATTACTGGGAACAAAAGATTTCAGCTGCGTTGTACAAGGGTAGAATTTGCTGGCAGACATAAAATGGAGAAGAATGACAAATGTCCTTTCAGTCATTTCAAGTGACAACCTAAACAACCTGTGTGCTTTTGCAAAAAGTTAGGAATGCCTTTTCTAAGATGTTGAAGAAACAGACACACTTGCTTTGCTCATAAAGCTGTAGCAGTTCATTTTGAAGAGATGTCTTAGTTAGGTGCAAGCAGCCCTGCTAGCTGGTGCCAGAAGCTGAACCTCATTGTGGAAGAATGAGGCCAGTTAAATTTAAGCACAACTAAAATAAATGCTCAGCATGAGGGAAGAACTTAGGGTAGATTTATATTAAGCTTTATAGATCAGATTCACCTTTGTGTGATATTACTATTTTGGATGAATTTGGTCTACTGTTTATTTGCAGCGTGATCGTGAGCCCAATATTTCTACAGAGTTTGTAGTGGTGAGTAATCTGATTTCATTGAGTTGTCCAGAAGCACAGAGAGCCAGCCACAGAACCTTGAATGTGCAGTTCTTTTTCTTTATTCACCAGTTTCTTGCTTCATTTGCTCATATTTACCTTGGCTTTGATTTATGAATCTGATATTTGTTTCAAAACAAATATTTGAGTACAATAAAGTGCTTTTAAATGCTAGCATTGGAGGCTTAATGGACGACTTTCCAAAAGGCTGTATCTATGACAAATGCAGGCAAGAAGTCAGTGTGCTTTATTAAGCATTGGTGCACTTTCATAATGACAGTTAAAAGATTTAATGTCATTTGTGAAATGTAATGATTTAGAACTGGTTTTATTGCTTCTCATCTTTTCTCCCTGTACCTTCTTTTTTTTCCCCATAGGTGAACATGTTGCAGCATGTTCATACAGACCTGTCTTTATGTTCTAGGAACTTTCTTTTAACCTAATTTTGCATTTCCAGGAAACTTAGCTCTCTTAAACTCCTGTGGCAAAGTGCTTGTGCATTTGAAACATACCAGGCTGCAGTTTTTATCTTTCGAAAAGGAAAAAGAAGCCTAAATATTAAATGTGCAGCCTCTCAGTCTAGTCCTTTTCCCCAGAGGTTTCTTCCTTACCACAGTAAATCTTATTTTTGACAGTCAGATGAAAAAGTCTTTTATTTGTTTTCTTTGCTGAGCTGCTGAATAAAGATGTAGATGACTTGTCTCTAGATAATGGATTTTCTTCCCCACAGATTATTATAAATCACTTTTTTGACAAGAGCCTAATTTTTGTGTAAGATTAAAATTTAAAAATCTGTTTTATCAGACCCTTGGGGTTTGAATGTTGTTTGTTTATTTTGGGGAATGCATGCCCGAGACTGCTTGCGCCTCAGCTCTGCTTTTGAGCAGCAGAAAGACTTTAGTTTATCATCTAAATTTTGGATTTTGCCTTCTTAGAAGGATTTGGTTGATGAATAGCAGTTTCTCTAAAGAATTCTGTAATACATATCCTTGTATTTTTCTCGGGGAAGAATTACCTAGTGATTCATTTTGAATTAAATGTCCAGTGAGGATGGGCATTCTCTTTTTTTTATTTGTGGTAGTGGGTTTTGGAAGTTTTATTTGGGGCAGGGTTTGGGTTTGCTTGGTTTTTAATGTGGCATCCAAACCACGATTAAACACTGAAACATCTCATCCCTGAGAAATGCACAATGCCTCTTGTGGTCGTAGCAATAGGTTGTCCCTACATGACTGCAAACCTACTTTGAAGCTGTATATTTAGTTCAGTGAACAAACCTTAATGTCCCTGGTAAATCTTTTAGATCAAGGATCTCAGAATTATGATTTCCAATGAATGCAGTTTTGGTGCAAACTGATACTCTAGTGCACTTGTTAATAAGAGGTGTAAAAAACACCTGGGGCCTAAAATATCACTTGGTGCCTTGATTTCTGTACTGAGCATGCTGGAAGTGCTCAGACTCTTCATTAACCCTCCTGCCCCAAGAGCACAGCCCTTTTCTGGGTTAGAAAAATATAGCTGAGCTAAAAGGGTAAACTTTAAGATAAAAGGGATAGGGGGTTCTTCATTCAAGAATCAAGGTTTTACTGAAACAAATTATCTTCTGTGGCTAACTAGGATGATCTGCTTATGAGTAAAAACTAAGTTTGCAATGTCAATGAAAGATCAATAGAGGAAAAAGCAGCTAAAGGTGTCAGAATGGCATGACTGCTCTCAATTCAGTATACGAGTTCTGTATAAAAACAGTATGAAGTTAGCCTTCAAATAAACTTGTGATTGCGTTTTATGTACATTGCCATAGGTCTGCATGACAATCTTAAAAACCAAAATACATAGTCATTAAATTAAAGGTGTTCCATTTGGGGAAATGTTAATGTTACAATGTACAAAGTCTTTTGTTGCAGAGAAATGATTATCGCTAATATAATCCTTTAAAAAACAAGCAACAGAAGTATGGGGTTTTGTTTTGTTTCCTTTCTTCAGAGTTCTAGAACCTTCCTGAATGGTGCATCTCGATTCAGAGTCCAGATGCCAACCTTAAATGCTAAGGAAACCAGCAAACCTCAGGTAAAATATAAGATATTGTTGTAAAATAGTAAAGCTAATGTGGAATATTTACAGTAGATTTACTGTTGTGAAGATTGCTCTTCTTTTTGTGATGGTGAAATCTACTTCCGTCTTCATACACAAGTGTAACTTCAGACAAGGGAACTAAGCATTATCTAACATAAATACTGCAAACCAAGCTGAAGAAGATAGTGGTTTACTCAGTTTGCCTTATCTTGTGCTCTTCATACAATTCCAGCAGAAGTAATGCACTGCAAAATATTTTTAAAATAGCCCATTTGAAATCTTTAAACTACTTAGATGGTATTTGTGCCACCCTTGTAGTCTCACTTCTCTCCCTTTTTAATGTAATATGTGTAAGTACTTACAAGACGATACCTTCAGACATTTTTAAATATGAGCAGTTATTCACAGAAATCTTGCTTAAAACTTGTAACTGTAAGTGCTGGTAATTCTCACTAGAAACGGAATTCTGGATTTGCCTATTTGTGAGCAAAAAGACATTTTATCTTGTGATGGACACTAACTGAAAATTTCCATTTAAAACTTTGTATTTGTTATCAGTACACCTGGCACTTGATATCCTGAGAGGGTAACTGGGGTTTCTTTAACTCATTTCAGACCTTTACAGGAAAATAATAAACTTCTTGTTCTGTTCATCCTTTGCCTATAGAAAAATAATCAGCATTCACAGGGTATCATGACCAGTGTTGATCAACAGGTTTTGAAAATTTTGCTAAGGAAACAGTTCACTTATAATTTTGTTGAGTCCAGCTTAAACTCCCTCCTTTACTCATGTTCATTTTGAGCTGCCCAAAACCAATCTCCAGCCCAGAAATCATTTGGCAATACTATTTCACAACCAGCTGGAAGATAAGCGGAGATTTAAGAATATCAGCAGGTGTCTTTAGACAAGTCATGAAGACAGAGCTAAAATGTAGTCAGCAAATTAGCAGACAAAGATTTCTCTTCTGTGCTTGTACCTGTACTGTCAGCTTGTGCAAAGAGTCTGTGTAACTAGTGGGCAAGGAAAATGTACCCCCTCTCACACTGTCTGGCACTCCGTTATGAACAGAACAAGGGTACAACATTGTCAACAAAGCATGAAGGCACTTGCTGGCAATCCTGTCAGTATTATTCCTTACCCCTACCCTACTAGCTGTGTTATATGTTGGTAATACTGAGTCCTAACGTGGTTTAAGAAAAAATTAATGAAAACTTAAAAATTCTTCTTTGTCACTGTTTGGGACCGCCTGATTTTCTGCCATGACAGAGCATAATCTTTTTCCTGTCAAAGTGGAGCTGATCTTTCCTTTTTACAGTGGTCGTGTTGCAGTTACGCTGAGCTCATTATCACAGTCAGCTTTTGTGCCTATACAAACTACAGCTGTTTTGCATTTATAAGCTGGTCTCCTCCACGCACGCTGGAATGACAGCTTATACTGATTTTTCACTGACCTTTTCAATTACTGTAAAAAGAAAGCAAATATTCAGGGTATGCAGTGATTGAAAGCAGAATGTGTTTTTTGGCTGCGTGACCTGAATACCTCTGCATGTTCACTGCTGCTTATGTAAGGTTGGCCTCTTAAAAATTACACAAGATTGAGGAATAATGAATCCCTCCCCAGAGATCGAGAGTGTGCCATATGCTGAATCACACGCTATGACAAGCTGGCAAGGCTGAACAATGTTATCTCTGCCAAGCTCAGACTGCTGGGGTTTTTTTCTCATTTAACTCTGTGCAGCATAAAAATCCTATGTCGATAGGTTTCCAGCATCAGTTGCTAAGTAAGTTATTTGGACTTTGGTCACTTCCACTTGAATATTGAACCCACTCTTAAACAGGCTTAGAACTACCTGTCTGAGAAGTGAGCAGCATTACCTCTCACAATCCTGGTTAAGTTTGCTGTGCAAATTGTGCAAGAGATACTCACTTAAGACACTACCTAGAAGTGTCTTCCACTGAATCCAGTGGGGAGCTTCACTGCTTAAGCCCTTCTTCTTTTCCTTCTTTTTCCTCCTTTTCCTCTCACTTCCCCTTAATCTTTTTTCTCTCTTCTTTTTTTAAGTGTAAGTAGCCTGATGGTTTGAATAGCTACTGTTCAAGTTTTGAAGTTGCTCTAGCAATTCAGAAGATAAATGCTAATGATGATGATGGAGTGACTGATGTGCTGTAACAGGTCTACAGTGCCGTGTCAGACGTCCCCAAAATGTTTTTTCTGTCTTCTAGTTAATGCATCAGCAGGGTGCAGGGTCTCCTGTAAATCCTGCCTCTTATCTATCAGTCTTGTACAAACATTTTGGATGCTGCATGGTAGCTTCTAAAATTAGGTTACATGCCTGGGTTCAGGTGCACAGATGGTTCCCTAGTGTCTTCTCCTAAATGAAGTTCTTTAAAAACAGAATTTATTTAGAATCGCTTACTGTAAAGTAGCAAAAGTGAATTTGTCCAGCACTTGATTTTATTTTTTTTCTTTCTTCCTCCATCGGCTTACCAAATATTAATCAGAAAGTTTTCCTCTTTGTAGCAACTACTGGAATTAACGGCCTGCCATATCCTGACTAACCTACAGCCGTTTGGCTGTGGCAATATAGATAGATAGATAAATAGATATTTGAGATTTAATTCTTCACTAAGGCTTTATTCAAATGCACAAGAATTAAAAGAAAGAGGACAGTACGTAGAATAGCTCATAAAGGTATTCAGATAGGTAAGCTTCTCAGTGAGCAGGTGAAAGTGAGGATAGCTTCTGATTTCCCGTCTGAGCTGGAAAAGAAGTGCTTATCTGTATCTGAATTTTTTTTTATGTACAGCTGTAAGATGTAAATTTCCAGTTCTATTCTAAGAGTTCGCTGTAGTGTGGTGGATGGATAAAAATAACAAGATATTCTCATGGCTAAACTGGGATGGCTTGTTCTTGTGGAGCAAGTTATCATTCAACACGTATTCTTAGCAGCCAGTATTAAAGTCCTTCCCAGTCCTAGAAAAGAACTCAGAATTAGGTAATATTGGTAAACTCTAGGCTTTTATAATATGTGGATTGCATTGCTCAAATGAACCGTGCAAAAGTAAATGTTTGCTTAACATAAAGCACTCAGTATCTATATTTCAGTTGGAAAGATGGCCTGCATTTAAATTGGTGAATAGTATGATGTTACAGAGTCTGAAAAATGGGCTTAATATTTGTATAGGAAGAAGGTATTACCTGCTTTTGTACAGAAATGTGTTGTAACACTCGGTAGATAGTCAGTTTTCGTTACATCACATTAATGTAGTGGGGTAAGGGAAGATTGCAAATTGTTTTGTTTCATTAAACCATACTCTTAATATGCGGTTTTTGCAACTTGAAATCGTGCTACAATAAAACAGAAACTTGATTCCGTAATAGAGTATACACATCCAGACATAAACAACCAGACTTGTTTCACCCAATATTCTGTATATACTCTATACCCTCTGTATGTACTCTGTATATCTAATCAAAAGATTTTTAAAAGCTGTAACTTTCTGTAATAAAATAGATTTTTTTTTTTTTTTATATTTTTTTTTTCAGTGTTTTGGAAATGATTCATTGATATGTGTTTTGATGCACTATTCTTTTCTTTTTCATACGGTGTTGCTGGGGAAAATTGCAGGATCCAGAGATGCATCATTTGCTTATTGACAGTGAAAACTGTAGTGTGTCACTGAACTCCAGCACTGTGGTCACTGGGGAAGGTAGACATGGGACATCAGCTATCAGCTTCCTTGGGGCCTTGCAAATACCTGTGAGTATATGTGTTATTCTTGCCTGCTCCTCTAAGAATGAAGTTTTGCCTTAGAATTCATATTTCCATGAAGTTCTAGATGGAATGGTAGATGACATGATCTTTGCATCACAAGCTTTGATTGGCTTCTCTGGTGTACGTACGCTAAAGCAGATTCTGGTGCACGAGTCAAGGTGTGCCCCTCTCAGAGGATTGAAAAATCGATACAAGAGTACTCTCTTCCCCAGTAAGCAGATGGCATAAGTTCATTGGTTCCATCTTAAAAACTACAAGCATCTAGATTCCAGTACCCATATAAACTCGTTATAGTTAATACTAGAGCAGACTATAATGTAAAAGTTTGCTAATCTTAGTTAACAACACATAGGTATTAAGAGTGGAATAGCAGGCTGAGTCTATACACACCTCTCTGCATCTGGACTTCCTTCCATGGCTTTCCTATTGCACTCCTCAACCTTGTTTTTTAAAGCTTTGATTTTAAAATCTCTTGTATGGTTTATATTGAGAAGTTTCCAACAGCCCGAACATTCAGACTGTTTCCTTTAGGTCAGGTACTATCATCCTTGATTTTCCTCTCAGTTTAAAGCCCAGCAGCTTCAGTAGAATTATAGGCAAATTGATTTGGGGCCAGGTATAAAGGTAGGAGAAGAAATCTCCAACACCAGATCACTGTATTGATGTGTCTTCTCATCCTCTCCAATCTGATCCTCTGTCTTAACTGTTTTTCCTGTGGCAAAGTGGAATTCATCAGTAGTAAAATTGCTGCTGCCGCCTGGAATCTCTGTATACACTCTGCGGTATTTTTCTGCCTGTTGTCAGGAAGGGTCACAGCTGTTGTGAAGTAGAGCCAGCTGTGTGTGTGTGGTTGTACATGCTGGTAACAGCAGTACTTAATACCAGGGATTTAAGAAATGCAGTTTCAAACAAAAATGTATGAGATGGTGAGGGGAATGAAGATTGATTTGGTAGTTCGATTGCAGCTCTGTACAGGAAGTATAATTTTCATATACCCAGCAAGAAAGAGGATGGAAGAAAGTAGTATTTTAAATAGGCATATGTGCTGCCTGTAGTGTGTTGTTACCATAGACTGATTTGAACTGTGCCGTAGTGGTTAACTGGCTTTTTGTAGAGTTAAACAATAAGGGAGAAATCTTAGATCCCCCTGAAGGAAGGATCTGAAGGACACAAAAATATGCCAATTTCTCTAGAATACAGCCCAAATCTGCTATAATGCTATCTAAAAACTCTTTACATAAGGAGAATAAATGATGTAGGTGTCCCAAACAGTATCAGTTCTTCCTGTTCATTTTAGTGTTCTTTTCAGTCAATTCAGTACAATTAAGAGAAGAGAAAACGTGTAAGTAAAATACCACCGTCTGCTCTGATTGTAAGCTTTGTGTTCTCAGGGCAAGATTGTTTATTGGGAATTTTTGAGTGAAAAAGAAAAGCCTAAATTCTTCTTAGAAACCGTTTTCATAATGGTCTTTGAAAGTAAATAGCAGCCTCTGTCAAGATACTGACTTCCTATTTTCTTTATTCTCTCAGGGAGTCATAGAGTTTTCCCTTTGTCTTCTGTTTGCAAAGCTGGTGAGCTATACTTTCCTCTTCTGGCTTCCCCTCTATATCACAAATGTAGGTAAGTATCACAGTAAGAGGATACAGAATTATGACTACAAAGGGTCTGAAAATAAGAGCTTGAAATAAATAAGAAAATAAACATTACTGCTTGTGAAATAAGTTATCTTTGCTACAGTAGCAGGAGAGTTGTAATCACCAACTGACGTATTTCTCAGTTTTATGAATTCAATATTGTAAGAGGACATTTTCAAAACAAAAGAAGAATCTGGCTTATCTTCAACAATTCCAAGCATCAATGCTGTGTCTTTGGCTCTTGCAGACTAATAAAAAAATTTACTTTCTAATAATGTTTTTACATGATTGAAGTGCCTTATTAAAACATATGCAAAATATAAATGAGCTTGTTTATTTGTTCAGTGCTGGCTTTTTGTTTTGTGCTGTAGAGGGCAGAGTTCTCCCCAGCCAGAGAAATTCATGTTCGTGTGAGTAGTAAAGTGAACTTTAAACCCCCATCTAACAGAAAAGCAGTGCTGGACAAGTATGGCAGTAACAACCAGCAGAGAGAGACATGTTGAACACCCTGTGGAAACACGCAGAGCTGCAAAATCCTATAGCTAAAGGCTGTTGTGTGCAGACTCCAAATGACCAGTGCTCCTGCAGGACTAGGTACCTTGAAAGCAGCAGGCTTTTGATAGAAAAGTTAATGGTATTTAGCACAGTAATGCCATCTGTGCTGCGGCAGATGCTGGTGAGGTTATGGTAGTGCCACTGACCCCACTGTTTTAGCACATAGTGCTTTTGCAAATGTATTTCAGAGACTTTCTAAAAAATACCAAGGGTGGTTAGAAATTCTGCTCCTTTTGAAACTTCACACTTATCACGGTTGGGCTGGCTTGCCCAACTTCCTGATGTAATTTTGGAAATCTGACCCGTAGCATATCAGTAACTGCGTTAGACTAAATTTAATTTTCTGCCAGCAGTGGAGTTAAGGAAATCACTGTCTCTTCATAGTCTCCATAAACTACGCAGTGCATGTTGTTGTGCCAAGCAGGGTTCCCAGATGTAATTTAATGAAGAATATTACTGGTTATGTGATGAAAGCCTCCAGAATGAGGCTTCATAAGTGATCCAAATGTGCCCTAATCATGCTTTCAGAGTGAAGAGCCTCACAAGCGTTTGTTAACTATTTATGAATCTGTGGCTCTTCACAAATGGGAATGTTGATAGTCCAGATTTTAACAGCTCTCATAAATCAACAGCTCTGTGCTTGGATTGTATCTGTAGTTAAAGTGGTAAACTGTCCTGCCACGAGTGTAATTGCATTCCAAAGAATGCATATCCCTGAATACCCACTTGTGTTACATTCTTACTTCTCATACACAATGACAACTTATGGTAGCTTATTTCTTTGAACAAATAGTGCTGCCATAAGATGCCTTTATCCTAGCAGACAAGACTGTGTTGAGTTTTCTATGTGTTGTAGTCTGGAAATGAGACAAATGTTTTTCTTCTGTCACTAGAGCATCTTGATGCCAAAAGAGCTGGGGACCTTTCCACACTGTTTGATGTGGGTGGAATCTTTGGTAAGTTTTATACATTAATATTTCATCCTTAATCAGTCCAGTTTAGGAAAAACTGTGGTACACAAAGGTTTTATTATTAATCCTTGTGCCTTATGAAGGAGGCACTAAAGAAGAGTGGCAGTAAAGGTGCTGCGTTGGTTGTTGAACCAACCTCACAAAACATCTTTAAATTGAACAACTCACAGAGCCAGTGATATTATCCAATACATATTGTAAGAGCCATATATTATGGAATCTTTTAGTTTCATCAGCTCTTGGTTATGCCACCTATCAAAATATCTTCCTTTTGCTGCTCTTAACAGAACTATCCCAGCTAGTACAGTTGTGTCTTTTTTGTGGGCACAGAAGTGGATGGCCACAGGTGGTTTGTTTTTTGGTTTTTTTTCTTGATGCCTCATACAAGTGTATGTGATAAAATTGGGAGATTGTAATAATAATAAGGATGAGACTATTCCTTTGTAATTTGAGAGGTGACCACTGAATAATTAATTTTTTTATGCCAGGGCAGACAGTATAGCTCAAAATAAAACAAGCAGCAGCATCTTGATGCCCAGCTGATTTGTGACACACGCCCACCCACACCCATCTCCTCTCCACCTCCCCCAGTGCTCTTATGGAAATAAGACCTGTATTAGTCTATTGGAAAGTGGTGCTCATGATGGGTAAGTTTCACTGGATCAGGAGCCACATAGCCCCTGGTAGTTCAAGAGGCAGGTCTCAAGGTGTGTTGCAGTTACTGTTCTAGTCTTGCGTTGGATATGAGTTCTGCCATTTCTGACTTATTTCATCCCAGGTAGTTAGAAGCCAGGGTCAGTAGTACCTTAGAAATGTGGGTAACTTCTTTCAGCAGCATCTTATTCCACGGTGAACACAAGCTTAACAATGTGTCGGTGCTGCATGGACCTTTGGCATTTACATTTAAATTGAAGTGGAATGTGAGCACTTTGGAGATGGGCAGCTGGGAAAGGAGGTGCAGGCCCAGTGATACTTAGGAATCTGGAGAATCCAGAGAATTTCCCTTCCTTCTCCCTGTACCAAGTTCCCTTTATATCACTTTGGCAGCTTTTTCCCTCAGGCCTTCCAGCACCCTCCTGCCACACGCTCCGATTAGTACTTCTGTGTGCACTCATTGGCAAACACAAGGAGTAGGAAAAATTAAAGAGCCTGGAGCGACTATCTGGAGAGAAAACCAAGTATTTCATTTGCCCCAAGATCTAGAATAACTCATTTCCCCTCGTTGCAGTGTGACACAGACAGAGGACTCGAGAGCTAAGTTTACTGTTGCATGTGAGGAGTTAAGAGACCAGTGAGTAACTGGGCACAGCTGGAATCCAGAATGCCAGTAGTGTAGTCATGTGGCATCTGGCAAAAAGGCTTTTTTCATTCAAAAGCAGCAGAACAATGATTTCTAAGCATTTCTTCCATCTCTATTCCACCCCTACTCCTGTCATCTCAGATATTTGATTGAAATAAATAACATGGAAGAACAGCTGTCTGTTTCTGTTGCCTTCCAAGTCAAACCTGGTTGGGTCAGTAAGGATCTCGCTAAGTGTAAATTAGTTGTCAGTCTCATGCTCTGTACTGCTGTGTGTAACTATACATTAAAAGTTGTGCTGTGTTGTTTTAATCTGGGTTGGATTTCATTAAGTATAACTGATGGGTGGTTTTGTGTGAAACATGCACAGGGTATTTTCCTTATGGTTTCCTACGTCATCTTTCAGGTGGCATTTTGGCAGGCCTGATTTCAGACAGGCTAGAGAAGAGGGCATCAACTTGCGGAATGATGTTACTGCTTGCAGCACCCACAGTAAGAGTTTGCCCCTCTCTTGTTGCTGTGGCTGAGACTTTGAAGGCATTCCTTGGGAAGCTAGGCAGACAGCATCTTCTAACTCGAGTATAGAGAGTTCAGGCCAGTTAAAAGCTGGCATCAGAAGATGAGCATGTGAGCAAGTACAAACATTGGGTCGGCCTTTACTAAACAAGCAAACAAGTCTAATATAGGATTATACAGAAAGTTTATCATCTTGTAAAATCTGATGTTTGGTTCTGAACCAGAATTTTAGCTGCTTAATGGCTAAAATTTCTGTGCTATAACTGTTGAAAAACTGTCAGTTGTGCATATGAGATGTGTTGTTCTTTGATTCTTTTGTGAACAGTATTCTATGCGGTGTTGAAGCTGACAATCTGAGAGTTTAAAACGAAGTGGTCCTGTAACACAGCCCGTTCTTCTGAAAGGACATACTGGGGAATAAGAGCTTATCTCCCTTCTGTGTCAAATCAAACAATCATTCTGCTATGATCTAAAAGTGTTTAGTGAAACCTAAAACTAGCTTTCACATAATAACAACTAACAGATTTTGTAGTTAACGTGGGGGAAATAAAGAACCTAGGATTAGTCCATATGTTGGTATTCAACATATTTGTTCTTTCGTCTTCACAGTTGTACATGTTCTCTGCAGTCAGTAAAATGGGCCTTGAAGCTACTGTAGGTGAGTATTTTGAAATTATTTTCTGCCTAGCTTTCTGTGAACTTTTAATTTATGATCCTTTGATTTTCTTCCCTTTTTTTTTTCTCTAATTTTGTATTTTTCCTGCAAGGAGAAAGTATGGAATCAAATTCCCTAGACTTTGTCTAGCAGACTTTGTACAGGGCAAGGAAGGGGGTGGGGCTAGGAAATGAGGGAAGAGTGCCATGAGAACAGTGATCTAGTTAATATCATTAGTCTTCTTTCTAGAGCTTACTGTGTCAGCACAGGCTTTATTATATTCCCTATCCCAAATGTCAGAGGTGTTTAAAGACTACTTGTACTGTTTCTGGCAGCAATGTTAACTTTACTTGTATGAGCTGAATTCGCTGGCAGCTCTCTATCTGTTACCTCAGAACAGATGTTGAGACACAAGTGCTGACAGTAGCACCTAAAGGCCTTGTTAAGTTTTATGTCCTTCTGGTGCTTGGTGTACAAGCAGAGAAGGGGCTTGTGGTGGATTCTGTGAATATCCCCTGCCCTTAGGGTGAGTTTGGTCAGATTTTTCCCCTCTCCCTGACTTACCAGAGTCAGTAAAGGCTCTGGGAACTGGCATTTGACTTAGCCTCATCTCCTGTTGTGTTTGAGAATTCACATCGTGGAGTAAGCATTGAATGGAGATGGGAGTGTATGTTGCTTTTCCTCCTTTCCCATTCTGTAATGGGGTCAGGGGAGACAAGGAAGGAGATCCATAGGCTATGATAACTCCCCTCTCCCTGACTTACCAGAGTCAGTAAAGGCTCTGGGAACTGGCATTTGACTTAGCCTCATCTCCTGTTGTGTTTGAGAATTCACATCGTGGAGTAAGCATTGAATGGAGATGGGAGTGTATGTTGCTTTTCCTCCTTTCCCATTCTGTAATGGGGTCAGGGGAGACAAGGAAGGAGATCCATAGGCTATGATAACTCTTGTTGTTATGGTTAACAGTCTTTCAGGCAACTCACATTTTCCATTTTTGTCAACTTCCAACAGTGATGCTGCTTATCAGTGGTGCCCTGGTGAATGGCCCTTATGCGCTGATCACCACTGCTGTCTCTGCTGACTTGGTGAGTGTGGCTTACCCTTTGCTTCCCGTGTAGCAGCTTTGGCCTCCAGAGAAAGCTCTTTGGCTTCTGCAGGGTTGTCAGTGAAGAGGCTGCATTGTCCCAAAGCAAAGGGATAAAGAGCTTGATAGGTAGTGCTGAACTCAGCCACTGAGACTATTTTAGAGTTCATGTGTTGGTATGAATGAGTGTCACGCTTACAAAAGGCTTCTAAATTATTCTTGCCTACTAACAAGACAGACCAAATCTTGTAGATGACAGCCCAAAATGAGTGTCAGGGTTTCATGGAAAGCCAGGTCACTGTGCAGGTACCTTCTCCCCTTTTAAACTTTACATCTTTAAATGAGGGGAGGAGCCGTTTATCTGTGTGAAGGATGAGCTGGAGTCTTAATTCCAATCAGTACCTAGCACATACCTTTGCTTTTGTCTGTGTTACCCTCTGCCTTTTCTTGTACAGTTACTCTGGTTGCCAGCACTTCCAGCTGGATCAGGTTAGTCAAGTCACAAAGGCTAGGTAAAAACATTGATCCTGGTACCTTTCATTAGGTAGGCTTTGGGAGGTTGCTTTCAAAGGTGTTGCTTCCTTAAGGCATCAAGCAAGAGGCGAAAGTCCTCTAAAAACAAATGTTCAAAATACAGGAAAAGGAACAGGACAGAAATCTCCAAATGTCCTCTGAAGCCCTATCCTTGGCCTGGAGGGCTTGGCAAGGCAAAGAAGGCCACCACGCATTGCCTATTTTATCCTTAGCCTTGTGAAGGCACTGCTAGCTAAAGTGGGGCCGGACATCGCAACAGCCTACTCAGCCCTTGGGAAGAGGCTTCTAATCTAATGTGGAAGGGCATGAGCTAGGTGATGTTGTAAGGATTTTTTCAGAGTTCACCTCAGGATGGGTCTAAGCAGTCTTTGTCACTTTAGGGTACCCATAAAAGCCTGAAGGGGAATGCAAGAGCCTTGTCTACAGTGACAGCGATCATTGACGGAACGGGATCTGTAGGTAAGCCAGAGCTGTAACGTAGCCTGACTTAGCTGTGGTAGCTTAAAGCAAAGGATCTTTGATAGACTAGGCTCTTTCCAGTTCACGTTTTGCCAGGTCTCAGTACAGCTTTGGAAATGGGAAGTAGAGCAAACTTAGCCTTAAACCTCTCTAGTGGACCCACACCTGAGAGAGGGAGGAAGGGGGTATGTTAGACTGATGCTGGGCACAGATAGCAAAAGTAGATGCCCTTGGGCTGTTTACAGGATCAGGGATATTTTATTCATACCCTCCACACTGGTATGTGGAAGAGAAAATTGAGTAGGGTTCAGCTTAATACTAGGTGGGCATTTTGCTGAGCCAAAAGCAGACTTTCCTCAAACTTCTAGTCTTCCAACTTCCTCTGTGTTAGGTTTCCCATTGGCTTGCAGCTGTACCAGAAATGTTTTGCACTTTCCTGGGACCTATTAATACATAAGGTAATACTGAGTTAAGCAGGTGGAGAAATTGATGTTCTAACTCGGAATAACTATCTTTCAGCATAGTAAATCTTACATTGCATCATTCTGACAGTACCAATGTTATATTCTAGGTGCGGCTTTGGGGCCTCTGTTAGCTGGTCTTATTTCCCCATCTGGTTGGAACAACGTGTTTTACATGCTTATGGTGGCAGATGCATGTGCCTTGCTAGTAAGTCTAAAAATACTATTTAGTTGCCATGTATTTCCTTTGTGCTAAGCTATCTTAAAATGCAAATTCTGCTTTTGCAGTTTCAGCATTCCATCTCGTAAGAAACTTCCAATTGTGTAGGAAATTTTCAATTAAAGAGCAAATCTGCTCATTTTGAAAACCTCATGTAATTTTAATCAAAAGTACAGATTGGTTCTGATGCACTTCAATTCCTGAGCAAATACACATCTGTTAATTGTTGGCTGAGCGGATTACAGCAGGCGTAATTGTAAGTAAACTTTCACATATAGATCTGGAAAATGCCTCAGATGCCATTCACAGCAGAATTACTTCAGTTTTCTTCAAGGCTGGTTTAGCAAAGCAGTAACAAATGTTTTACTACATTGCTGTATCACCAAAATTACCGCAATAATGAAGCTGTTGGATGTTAATACATCACGTTCTCCAAGATGAGCCCTAAACCTGCTGTACTAGGTTAGACAAAAAACTGGCATCCAAACTTTTGTGACAGTAACCAGGAGCAGATGTTTACAGAAGAGGAGTGCAACACATGTAGTGGCTTGGTATGAAACGCATCTATTTTCCTTTTTCTTCCTGTCCGAGATCCTGTATAGTTGATGGGAAGATCTGAAAAGGTTTGGGGGTTGGTTTTTGGTGTGGGTTTTTTTTTTTTCCCCTTTCAACTTGCTCTGCTTTGCTTTTAAAGACCAGAGAAGACACTAGATGAGCAAGGCACATCTTGCTGTACCTTTTGAAGTCAATCTTGTTGCACCCAACTGTAGGTCACGTTTTGGCGCTTGCCACTGATTTTCCTGGCAGGCTTCTATACCAGCTTTGTTCTCCAGCAGAAAGCTGCTATGACTGCCTCAGAGGTGTCCTGAATTGTCATCTGCTTATCCTCTCCTTTTGAAGTCATCGGTGGAAGCACTCATGACAGGGCAGAGTTACTGTGAAACACTTCAGAAATACTGCTTTCTGCATATTGTCTGTGCCCAGAAAACGCCCTGTGCCTGCAGCATACTGCTCCGAGCTCCTCCAGA
>NW_010411306.1:11300-23218 GCF_000710305.1 Buceros rhinoceros silvestris | reverse complement strand
ACTCTTTCCTGGCACAACAAATTTTTAAAAATCTTGCTTTGAATTATGATTGAGTCAGTAAAGTTAAGCACAAAATTTTAAAGTAATTTTTTCCACATTTAGGATGTGAAATCTCTGGAAATTTAGTAAATAAATTAGGTAAGTTAATAGTTGAAGTACGTTGCCACTGGTAGTCAGCAGCTCTATAAATCCTGATTTGTGCTGTTTTCAGTAATAGGTATTCCATGCTGCAGAGTGAGGTTTGGGCGATTACGGTATTTTTCCCTAGTAGATTTAAAGTTCTGCTTTTTTTCTTTCATAGCTATTTATTAAAACCAAATGATGCTTCACAGCTTCAGTTAAAATGCCTTTGTATAGCTCTGATTTTGAGAGCATTGACTCTGTGCTGTTGTAATAAATCCTGGTTTTCGTAAATCTTGTTCTGCTTTTCCTGGTCTTTGCAGTACAGCATATGTTCAGCCTGTCTTCAGATGTTATTTCTTTAGAGACATCTGGAGGGGCTTTAGCCTCTGATGTGGTATTCAGTTCTGTCATTCTTGGCCACTCCCATACCTCTGAAGCATTAGGTTTAACTTTCTTAAAACACCAGTGGTTATAATACAGTGAACTTATAAAATAGTGAAGAAACATCCATTTTTAACAGTGAAACTCCATGTATAAGGAAATCTGTAACAGTGAGGAACCCTGGAAGTTCTAATTCTGTCTTCAGTGTACGTGGAAATCATCAAATTTTATTTGTAAAATCACTTTCCTAGGTACTATCTTACTGCACCTTTTAAAGAACACTTGGAAGTCCTGATCCTACACAGACAATGACTGACTTGTCTTGACTAACTGTGTGATTAAAGCTTTTCACAAACTGAGTTGTTTTTCAGTATAGCAGCTAAAATGCTCCAAAATTTCTCTCTGCCATGTTTTCTTGAAGTCTTGGGTTCCCCCTGCTGGTTTCTTTACATGCCTGCTGGTAAAGTAAAGGGAAAGCCATTCTGGTTTTTACGAAGAAATTGATCACTCAGTTGCAAAAAGGAAATTATTTTCCTCTTGTCTATTCATTGTGAAAACTCTTCCAAACGTTGCCTGAGCTTCTGTAAATATCTAAATTTTTTTTTTTTTTTACTTGAGTTTAGCGTTACAGGGTAATGTTTCAAATTAAGATCTCTTGGAATAACAGTGAACATCTTACCCCGAAACTTAGCTTATTTGTGTATCTGTGTAGATACTAACAGAGATACTGTGGCTGTTTTTACAGTTTTTACTCCGTCTCATTCAGAAGGAACTTCGGTGTAATGCAGATCATAACCTGTAAGTGTTATGCATGGCTGTTGCTCTTTAATAACAGTTTAAAACCTGTCACTAAGCCTTTGCCCCATAATTCCTAGATGTAGATTGAACATGTTAAGGTTTCTGTATGTCCATTTCCGTCTGTTTTAATTTTACTTCAAAAGAGAAATCTCATTTTGATGTTTTCAAATCATGAACATTTTTCTTTAGAACACCTTATTTTGAAAATTATCTGAAAACACATCTCTGTCATGGTCTCTTAGTTACAGTGTATTTCTCCCAAATATGTAATCTTCCTGGATTTTATCATGAAGCATGCAGATGGGGAGTAAGAAGCTACTCAATTGCTTATGCTCTGTTTATTAATAGCTTCAAATATAACTTTTTCCAGAAGGTCTCCTTAAAGGAGGGGGCGACTCTGAATTTACAGGGTTTTGAATTGAAAAACAGTAAAAATCCACTGAATCAATGGGATTACACTTGCATATGCAAAATCTAAATTGAGGCCCTTGGAGCAGTAAAATGGACAGAGAATAGAAAAACACATTCGAGGGATGAATCCTGCATTTTGAAGTGAGTGGCTGCTACGCCTCATACCTCAACTTTTCCTGCCTGGTTGCTGTTCTTTCCCAGGTTTAAAGAACACTGAGCTACGAGACCAGATTTGGAATAAGGACCGTGTCAGTGACGAGAGCTCTTCCCTGAAAAACAGACTTCATGGAATGCATTGTTCTGTATATAAGTGATTCTGTTTGATGAAGAACTTTGCACCTTTACTGGAAGCACTGTGGGAAATGCAACTGGTAAATCCCTGAAGCTCTTATTTTTGCACGTGAATAAGTACCTCAGGATGGCAACTATTCATCAGATGAAGAGACAGGAACTGGGGGAAGGTTTTAGCAGCGTGCCTCAACTGAGCCAAAGAGAAATACTAAGTGCCTTTTTATTTCCTTTGATAGGATGTTTTTAATTAAAGCGCCAACCTGTGTGTTTTCCAAAACCAAGTCAGAATTAGAGCAGAAGGAAGTTGGAATCATAACTGACTAGCAGTGAGATGTCCCAGTGTCAGTGAGCAAAGTATGTATCCCTTACGTCATCTTGCGTACATCAAGGGCATCACGTTATAGAGGATAATACCAGCTGCTCTTAGTATTTTGAAGCTGCTGAGATAATAATAACCTCACTGTGTTACTAGTTTTTAACTACAGTACTACTTCTAATACCAAGGACAATATCCAGCCTTTTGGTGGGTAATGAAATGGAATTTGCCATTGCGGTGTACCGCAGTTAGCAGTTTTCACAGACTCTCTGGATGGGTGTTAGTCCTTAGTTAGGATTGTACAGAAAGGATTCCGAAGCGACAAGTGTAGATAAGTCAGAATTTCCAGTGGAGGGCACTAATGATTTTGGGGGCATTATAAACCGGTTGTGCAGATGTTGTGTGACTGTTGTGCTGCTCCACTAGGCTGGGCAGATGTTGATCCTTTGTGGTGGCAGAGAATTGTGAGCTGTCGTGCTTTAACACTACAGGATTGAACAGATGACCTGCTTTAGCGCCTGCTGATGCAGTCATCTCTGTTGGGCACTCCCTGATTTCGGTGCTGGTGCGATCACAAGGAAGTCCTTGCCAGATCAGGGCCTTAATAAACAGTAGTCTCTTTCAAGAGGCCAATTTCAAGTGGTTCCGAATTTCAGATTTGGAGCCAAAATATCAGAAAGGAAAAATTACCTAGGTGGTAGGTTGTAAGAGAACTTTTCAGTAACTAGTGTTACCCAGCAAATAGACAGTTTAATGTCTTCAAAACGTATCATTTCTTTGTACGGCTATCTCCTTTGCAAAACAGTTTCTGTGATTTTTTTTTTTTAAAAGATGTACAAAGTAAAAAGGGATTTTTTTGTATGACATGTTTATACTTAGATTACAAAAGCTAGATAATTTAAACTATGTATTATTCTTAACTCTATTTATTAAAGCTCCAGGAATGTGTCTTGTTCGGAATTATGCTATAAGTTTTGTGAAACAATTCAGTAGTCTTTTAAACTTAATTAACAAAACAGCACACTCTAAAATAGTCCAGGAAAACATGGAGAAATGTCTCGTCAGCTGCTGGTGTTGTGTTCCATGTGCTGGCACAACACTTAAATTTCCAGAGCTGTTTTGTAATTGTTCGGTCTTTGAAGAGTTATTTCACTGGCTGGATTCAGCACATGCTTTAAGCTTGACTTGAACAGTATGTGAATGTGTTCATTCTTAACTGTTTTGCTGAAAAGAGATACAGGGAAGACATCAGTCCCACAAAGACTTCAGGAGGGTGCTAAAGTCCTTGCAAGTGAATGCTCTACGTAGGCCTCGACCCCACAGTTACCTAGTTGAATGGTTAACACTACACATTTTGAGTAAACGTGTTGAGACCGGTGGGGATACTCACCATATGAATTCATAAATCTGTGCTGCGTTTGGGCTTTAGGCTGTAGTTAAAGGCGACAGAATTCTGCAGCAATGTTACTTGGAAGAACTTCCATCGAGGAGGCATGGCACACCGCCCCTCGCTGGGCCGTGCTTACTCCAGGCGACTGCTAGCTGGACCAGGGGACAGATCTAGCCTCTAATGGGGGGGGGAAAAATAACACTGTAGCCCCATAACGGCTGTACTGGCACAACTTTAATGGCTGTGTGAGGATGAAGGGATGGATGCTTTCTTTAGGTGAAGATGTCAATCCCTTTCTCCAAAAAAGGTAGGTAAAGCTGTAAACGAGTTATCGAAACAATTTAAACTCTGCCACATTCAGATTTTGAAAGACTGTTCCCTGTGGGGTGAAGTCATAGGTTAAAATGCTTTCGGTTGTATTTTACAGTTCAAGGTTGTAAATATATTTAACTGTGTTTGGGGGTTTACATGTTTTACTTGTTGGGACTGCTGCTGTTATTTATTTATTTATTTATTTCAGTAGCTTTTGCGCTGCAGTGACTCGGGTATGGGATGATGACCAGGTTGGGGGTGCTGGGCTGCGTCCTTCTTGCATTGATTGTAGGTAGGAGCTAAGGACTCTTGGTCCTTGGCCAATGTCTCCTTCATTGCTAATGTGCAGTATTTCAGTTCCTCTCAGCCACCAATTCGTTGGACAAAAGGATAAGTACTTGCTTTTCTTTCTTGACAACCCTAAAGGTTCCCCAAGTTGTTGATAAACTGTGTGTTTCGTTAGTGTCAGGTGTCAATAGCCATTACTCTAAAAATGAACAAGATTGACAAAATTCTGTATGTAAAAATGTGAGTGATCATTAGGTAGGGCCAAGTTGAAATGTGACTTGAGGGTTTGCTTGTTTTTTAATGCTGGTTATTGTGAATCTTATCCATTTACCATCCTGTGTTGAATAAAAATAGATTCTACTTTAAAATGAGAAGTATTGATTACTTCGTCTTTTACATCTCCATGAAGACATGGTTCATTTATTGGTTGGAAGGACAGACATCCCTGCTCGGACAGCACTCCTGTCTTGTGAGGGTAATGAAAATGGTTCATTAGGAGAACAAATTAGAACCCTTTGTTTGGAAAACTGTGCCTTTCTCAGCTTGAACGTATACTTTTTTTTTTTCATTTTTGTGTGATTGTGGGTTGTACATCAGTATTTCCAATTAGCTGTATCAGATGGGTGTATTGAGCACCCTGGCTGTTGCCAGACATGCTGCAGTGGAGGTTTGTCTCTAATGTGTGTAGGCAGGGTTTATAGGCTGGGAAAAAGAGGAATAGATGTCAGGGAAGGTGGTGGCCTGTTCACAGGTCACTTCGAGACTTCTTTTGCCTCTTAAGTTGAGCTACTAACCTGCTCTATTCGCCGACAGACCTACTCCTGAATGTTTTGCCAGTTAGGAAATACAAGAAGGGATTCTGCCATCTGCTTCGGGAGGTTATTGCATGTGTTTCTGGCATAGTGTCCTTAGAATAACAATGGCAGTCCTTCCATGTGTGTTTCTGCCAGTGTCACACTGCCTCAGACTTTGGCTGACCTCATCATGTTTACGTTTGGGAATCTGTTTGCTGCTGGTAGGTTTCTCTAGTGACTGATATATGGGGTTGTTTATATGAGAATTGCTGCTCAAAATGAGGTAGAGGTAGGATGGTATAAATTAAATCAGGGGATTTTTATGGCATTTGGAGGCAGCTGTTCTTCATATGGAATTAATTTTGAGAAAGATTGTTTACGATCCCGTCAAATGATGAGGCCCAGAATTGGTAATGGCGGTGTTTTCTGGGCTGCGTGAGATTTTATGGTCTGCATATTATATAGCATGTTAGATGAGATTATTTCAGGATTTGTCCCACCTCAGAGTTTCTCTGATACGATGTTCTGATTGCTGATCTACATCACTTTCACCTTACAGCAAGTCTGTTTTGGTCTTGTTTTGTTCTCTGCTAAATTAGCCATGTGATAGTACGGACTCTTCCTGCTGCCCTCCTCTTGCAGCATGCTGTGTGGGGACTGTAGACAGTTTGCTGGGAGGTTTGCATCTGTGTGCTCTGGGGCTTTGGTAACCTTGAGCCGCATTTTCTGCCATGCTGAGTTAAAAATCTGACTGTCATCCTTTAAGCTGGGGAGGGTGAAGGAGAGGATTTAACTGCTGGTGTGCTTCAGCCTCCTTTCCAGTTACGTTAACGTTGTGTTAGGTGTCTCACTGCCCCAGAGTTTAATAAACATGTTTGCTATAAAATGTTGGTTGTTCGCTTCTTTGTCTCCCTTGTTTTGGTTTGTTTCCAGTTTGGAATAAGGAAAGAATTAGTCAACATCACCAGCTGATGCTTGGGTTTCCCTTTTGGTTTTTTCCTGGCGAAGTATACCAATTGCGCTTCTGCTGCAGCAAAACTTTTGCAGCTTTGTAAACTGTGAATATAAGAGCCACACTTTCTTTAGGCGTATTTCAGGGAAGCTGCTTATCTCCTGCATCAGGAGATTAGCCACCAAGTATGTGTTGAAAGTCTCTTTTGATGCTGTACTTCCCTAGAGGATTTTAAGGATGTTTCTTCACCTGATGATACTGACGGTAGGGTCTCTCTCCCTTCTTCTCTTTATAAAAGCAGCTGACAAATACTTAGCTGCATTTCCACAGTACTCCCTTTGGTCCGGTTGTTTCAGGCAGAGCAGGGCACTAAGCTGACTGTACTGTCACCTGAGTGTAAACCTTGGAATGCTGTTAAAAGGCTGATGCACCAGGTAATGTGTCTCACTTAGATGGGATTGCAGAAACATTTCTTTCCTTGTGATGGATTAGTCTTCACTCCAGGCGTTTCCAGCCATTCAGAAATGGAAGACAACTAAGAGTTCTTCTCGTGAACGTTTCACACTGTGACTTCCCACGGTAGGGGACTGTCTTTCTGGTTGAGAGTTGATACGAGTATTTGGTGCCATACAATAAGGGTTCATCCACACATCCATAGAATATCTTTGCTTGTAGATGTAAAATAACTGTGCAGATGTAAATAAATACAGATCAATCTGCCTTTTTTTCCTGTGAGAAGTACTTCTGTATGTCAGTGAGGTTTTGAAAAAACAGGAAAGCTGTTAGCGTAAGTCAGCAAAAGGCTGTGTTCAAGAGCTTGAACAGATTTCTACTAAAAAAGAGCAAGGGCCTCTGTGTATTGAAAATTGTCTATGGATTAAAAAAGGGAGGTGCAAAGGCAGGTCATTCAATTTTGGAAATGAAAAGAAAGAGGAGGATGTATCCTGAGGGGAGAGGGCTGCTCAGCTGCTGGATCCTTTCTCCCATATTATTAAGATGTATGTAACCTGCAAGATAACCTAGATGCTTTGGCCTGAACAGCCTTCTGATTTTTCAACTTCCATTTGAAGTTTGGCTTTTTTGTGTTCACATCTGTAATTTTTGTTTCTTTTCTCTCCAGCAATCAGTTTGTTTCTGTGCTTATAAGAAACGGCTGTGAAGACTGGGGTGATGTTCTGTCTCAGCCCTGCAGCAACCAAGCGCTTCTGCAGGTCTCTGTGGAGCTGTCACGGGACTTGCAAGCAGTAGCATTCAGCTGATCTTTCACTTTTTTGGCATCAGCATGCTTCTTCGCTCGTATGGTGGCAGGTTGGGTGTAGGGCTGGATGAGCAGCTGGTAGAAAACCTGAGTGGGGCTGAAATTGTGGATGTCTTTTCCAGGCAAGGTGCAGGCCTGTCTGCGTGGAGCCCGCTTTGAATTCCTTCCAACAACTTCAGGTTATCTCAATTACTTGACTCTGGACTTGGGGCTGGAGGTAGTGCTTCAAAAATAAATGTCTTGGAACATGGTTATTCTGATACTTGCATTTATCTACCGTCATACTGATCAATTCTCCTGCTCTAATCATGTTTATAGTGTATTTTAAAAAAATACAACAGAAAAATGTGAACTAAAACCTATTTCTTGTTTTTCCTCACCCCTAGAGGTCACTTTATTGCATAAGCCTTGCCCTGAGCTTAAAATGTTTCTCTCAGTGTTGCGGGATGTGGATTTCCTATTAGAAAATTGGTTTTTTGTGGCCTACCATCTATGACTGAGTTCATTGGGTTTTGTTTGTTTCACATAAAGATTCACAGACAGCAAAACACTGGAGAGGTGGTATTGGATAGATGAACTGAGGCAGAGCGGGGTGAGGTGAGTTGCTTAGCCTTTCCCAGCTTGTGAGTACTTTTGCAATTGTACTCACAGGCTGCAGTGAAGGTGTCATCTCTTCCAGCCTTTTCTCCTAGGGACTGATTGCCCTTTCGCTTCTGTATTTCAGGAGAAAGTGTTTGCAGGACCCCGAAGTTTTAGTTAAGTCCTTGTGATCTTGGGCACTGAAGGTCTTTTTAGTTTATCTGGTATCTAAATCCTTAATGGACCACCTGAATTTCTGAGGTTATTCGAAAAGCAGCAGCAGCTACTTGCACTGGGGCCAGAACTCAAAGCAGCAGACTGAGTTCATACACTAAATTAAGAGGGGTACAGATATGCTTGTGTGTGTATGTGTGTATATACACACAAGTGTGTATGTGTGTATATACACACACACATGAGCTGCAGCATGAATTGGGATCAAGATGAAAGGGCTGGATGTCACTGCCCAATAGGTACAGCTCAAAGGAAGTGAAAAATGATCAATGACTTCCAAGTTCTCACCTGCACTTTTTTTGTGATATGAAGGATACTTGGTATAGTCAGCCCATCGTAGCCAAGTGATGCACAGGTAAAACTTTTGGAAGGAGCAGGTTTCTTCTGAATCTTCTGCCAAACACAGTGATGTTATTTCTGCTGCAGAGGACCAAGTATTACATTGGAGTCTGAGTCATGCAATTTCACCATGGGGCACATGATATTTCAGCTAATAAGTGCAGCTGGTTCTGAATCTATTCTTAAAGCTCTGATCACCTCATAGGAAACAGCTGAACATTGTCTTGTTCTGTGGCAGAATCTGCAGGTTTGGTTTTATACAGAAGAGTGTGAAGACAGGATTCAATTGGGCCATCCCTGTTACAGGTCTTCCCCTTTAAAGGTCCTGTTAAAGGTCCTCCCCCTTTTTGTCTGGCTGCAGCTTTCCCACTACATGAGAAAGGAGAAAGCATATTAACAACAGAATAGGTCATAAAAATGTATGAAAAGCATGTTCTCTCTCCCAGATAGAAGGAGGAGCTGAAGGGGGATGTGCAGGGTTGTCCATGCTGGGTTGACCATCCCCACACAGAAACATGCATGTCTTCAGCTTGGTGCCAGCTCTTTACTTGCCTCTAGCCACTTTAGGGGTTTGGAAGCAAGAAAGTTTGCTCACTCGCTTGGCACTGAGGGGAATCCACTACCACAGCTGTGCATCTGCTTGCGAAATGGCGTGGCTGATGAAAGCAGAGAGAAGTTCCTTGCTCTGATTTTTACAACAGCAGTTCTCAACATAGAGGTCACCAGCCCAGAAGGGCAGACCTGGGAGGACTGATAAATCCAGGGTGCAGGCAGAGAAGCCTGAGAATGTACATTTTAGGACTGATGTCTGTGTTAGAGGTATATTAGACAGACTAACTTCCCCTGCACTTTGCTGGCAGGCAAATCATGACCCTCTAAACTAACCCCAAATTTCAGCAAGTAGTATTTTGAGGAGGATGAAATTCCTCTCCAGCAAAGCACCTAGAAGGGGTGAATGGATTAAATCCCTTGAGCAGCTGAGGTAGAACTAACACATCTAGTTCTTGGAACAGTTTTCTCTGTGATTTGAAATGAGACCTCTCATTAGAAAGGTTACAGATGATGTAAATCATACAGTAATGGGGAAAACAAAGACCCTGTTTTGCCTGCTTGAAATCCTCTAATAAAATAATGCAACTGTCTAAGCAGAATCTAAATGTCATTTCTGTGTGTCATCAGAAAGGAAATGTTATTCCGAAGCGCAGACTGGTTCCTATATACAGTTTTTTCAGCCTTCCCAGAGCCATAAAAGCAGTCATAATGGATGATTAACAGCTCTGGTACGTTCATCTTAAGCATCCCTTATGTTCCCATCAGGAGCTGCCTTCTACATTGTTCTTGCTGTCTCTGTTTTTCAAGCACAGTTGAAATCTTCCACATAAATGTGTTCTGCTGAGAACAACAACAAAAACCAACACCATACTAAACTGTCTTTCTAGCCTTATTTGTAGGCCAAAAAATTGACCTAGTAAGCACTCAGGTGCTGCATGACTGCCCAGCACGTTCAGTGTTCTGTGGCCTGAGTCTGCTTTCAAGCAAGTTTGTCCAAGCAATTACTTCATGAGTTAAACTCAAACCCAGAATCAAATCCTGCATCATTTCAGAGCACACAGCCTTTGCTGCCAATACAGGGTGCAAGTGCAGGGTGTTTTCACAGAGTGATCTGCAGTGATGGGTTTTGTGTCTCCAGAGGACTCGCCCAAGCTTAAACCTCCTTTCTTACACAGTACGAAGCAGAGCCAGTTGTTGACATTGCGATCGTTTTGAAAGAAACACGGAGCAGATGCATCCAGGGAGCAGCTGTGGTGGCACTGGAGAGAAATGGGACTCCAAAGGCACAAGAAGAGCGTGTGGCTCCCCTCAGGTGGTGGTGCGATGTCTTAATCTTGTAGGAGGTTTGGATATCCTTGTGGAGGAGTCCGTGGAAATTCCTGCAATAATATTCAGCAATGCAAAACCGGGTAGTAATGGTGATGTTTTGCATATTGCAATATGATGCTACACCATGCAAGCAATATTTAATTCGTGGAGACCACCATGTGTCTCAGGAGAGCGTGTGTGGTTTGGGTGGGGGGAGGTGGAGCGTATTCTTAATGCATGCGTTAAAGATTTATAGAGGCTGACACAGGCACAGACAGCATGTGTGCACAGATGTGGAGACAAACCAGGCATTCCTCTGAACAGCAGTTCTTCAGCAACAGGCATGTTCTTCAAGTAAAACTCTGGTCTCGGTGACCCTGGGAACGTGGCGTGATTTGGTTGGAGGAAGGGAGAGGAATGTGTAGAAGACAAATAGACCAAAAGCACTATTAAGAGAGACGAAGTGGTGTGCTGCCTTTGGCCTTCGTCCTAGCAAGTGCAAGGGTCAAGTGCTCATATGCTCCAGAGCAAGCAGGGCTTGGTGTCTCTGCAGGAATCCTGCTTTGTTGATAAGTGATTCTGGCTCTGTGGCTTTTCTGCTGCTCATGGACACTATTTCCTTGGACAGAAGGAGGGTGTGGAGCTGGTTGCGCTGTTGGCAGGAGAGCCAGATGGCAAATGGTGGGGAGACTGTGCCCCTCAGATGAAACGGGTCAGAAGCAAGAGTGTGGAGCCCTGCCAGCCGTGGAGGGTGAAGTGTGGGGAGCAGAGTACTGGTCAGAGGAGATGATTATGGAAGAAGAGCAAGAGAAACACCACCAGCAAAAGAGTAGAAGTGCAAGGAAAAGGCGTGGGGTTGGAGATAAAAGCTGGGCATGATGTTGTGTCCTTTCTAGTGAAGGGCTACCAGGTTCTTGCTTTATTTCTGTGTGTTTGTTTATATATGTTCTTGATCTCAGTTTCTTGTGTAAAAACTTGTTTGCTGTCTATGGAAGTTTTTAGACAGTGGTCAGGAACCAACAGTGTGTTTCATCAAATGCTTGGGAAAATGGAGAGATCAAAGGAGGGGAAAACTTTCAAATCCAGTGTCCAGGTTGTGTGGAGGCAGCTGAAGATGGAAGGATAAGGATTTAGAAAAAAATCCAGGGAAATTCACTTAAAGGAGAAGAAAAAAAAAGAATGAAAAAAGGAGGGAGAGGAGGATGAAAGATCAGGAAGGAGACATGGCTTCAGCTGTGTTGAGAATGTGATGGGGGAGGAAAACCCTTTGGAAGAAGATTTCCAGTAAAAGCCAGCATCTGTAACACCAGGAGCCCTCAGGAACAGCTGCAAGGGTTGACCCCGGTGATAGTCCCTGAGCTGCTCTCCTCAACTTTGGGGCTAGATATATGCTGCAGAGCTAGTCTCAACATGGTGATACTGGATCCTCCCCGGTGCAGAAGGTAGTAAGGGAACCAACTGGCTTAGGCTTGTTTTTCTTTACCTCTAGCATCGTCTTGAATTTGAATATTCACATCTCACAACGAGTATTCCTGGACTCAGAGTTCATGTGAGGCCACCTCTAAGAAAGGGAAAGGTGCAGGAGGGGGAAA
>NW_010411306.1:6875-11224 GCF_000710305.1 Buceros rhinoceros silvestris | reverse complement strand
AGTTATGTGCTGAGCTCCAGCGCTGTGGTGAAAACTTGGGCTCTGCAGGGCAAAATACAATGGAGGATGGAGGGCGGGTAGTGGAAAATACTTAATTAAAAAAAAAAACAAACTTTTTTTGTGAGGCACTCCCTCCCCTCATAAGCTAATTCCATTTAATTTCATGTAGTACTTCAGTACTGCCCTTTCACCTGACTCTACCATTAATTTATGGCATCTGGAAATATCCTCAGGAATGTAGTCTAATTATTGCATGAAAAAAATCTCAGTTCAGTTTTGTTCCTTGGTGAAAGTTTCTGGCTTTCAAAGTTGTAGAGGAAAGCTCGTCTATGTGAGCTGGATGAACAGTCAGGTTCAGAAGACAGGAGACAAGTAAAAAGAAAAAGCACAAATGTGTTAGTTGGAAGGAGATGCTATCGATTTCTCCTCTGATCTTCGAAGTCTGTTTGGTTGTGACCTAGAGAGATGTGTAACGGCTGATTGTCTAAGGTACGCTCCTGCGGAAATGCATCGCCGAACTCAATGTGCCTTTGGAAATGGGAAGAACAGTTAAAGGTTTCCCCATTTCATGCAGCCTTCAGTATTCCTGTGAAGCAGATCAGGCACTTTCAGTGCTACCTGAGGTTTTTATCATCCTTGTCACACAGTATCTGTGGCTCTGTTCTGGTCTCCTGCTCTGGAAGATGAGACTCTTTAATCTTTTTATTGAGAAAATGTGTTTTTGCCCATTAATGGAAGCAGGACTGAATGATCTGTGCAAACAGAACAAATATGAGAAAATGCGTGTATAAGAGAAATATTATGTATTTGAGATATTATCTAACTATCTACGAAGGTCTGTATTTTTAAAATCATGTTAAAATAGGTCTAATTTTTTATGCAGGGCAAAGAACTATGCTGACCCCCCAGCGTCTCATGCGGCTTAGTTCTGATTTTTACGCGACGCGGGCGTGATGCTGTGGAGGTGCAGTCTCCCACGCGGGGCAGGAACTTTGCCGGTTCACCTAGCTTGCTGAAAAGCAACCCCAAGTAGTGAAACATTTCGTAGCCATTCCTGCAGCTGTGATGGTGGGTCAGTGTTGTAAGGAGAGGGAGAGTGGCAGTGCACAGACCGGGAGGCATCCAGGGATGAGTCACGGATGCAGCAATGATTACCTCCTGCTCTGCCCACGTCAGGTCTTTAGTCCAAACACCCAAGTGCACGGACACCCCATCTCCCAGGCCCCGCATCTCGTGAACGTGTGGAGTACATTACACCAGGCTGGCACCGGTATTAGAAATCCGTCATTAATCTTTGGGTTGCCAGGACCTTAGGGTGTCTGAGGTCTGCTTGTCAGAAAGATGGAAATAGCTGATTTACAGTGAGTCATGGAACAGCTCTGAGCTGCTCAGATGGCAGTCTTCCAAAACAGGCATCTGAAGTAACTTCACTTCCCTGCGCCACGTAAAATGCCAGGCAGTTTCTTTAAGTGGAGCCATACATTGCTTCCCTCCTGTTCAGGAGCACGGGCTGTGGCCCCTGCTCCGGCTTCCCTGCCAAGAGCATGAGCCAGCCTTGTCCAGCAGAGGGAATTGACTTTTCCACTTTTTGGCTGTCATCCCTCTGAATGATCTAGCGGGTGACTCCAGACGCAGTTAATTTCATTTATTCTTTTTCTCGTCAGCTCTTGGAAGTTCCAGTTGGGTCTGCTAAATTCTTCCATAACCTTATGAAAACTCAGCTTTTATAGCTGGGCTTTCCCAGAAGCTCTATACCAGGGGTCCAGCGCGCTGACTGCACGTGTCGTTAGCAGCTGGTTAGGGTCTGTCTGCGTACGTGTGTATCGCATGCTTCCTATGGTAGCCAGCAGTGACCAGCGCGAGACTGCGGGGCACTTTGGCTCCATGTTGGTACTTCACATCTAGGGCTAGGAACAGAGAGCTGGTTTGCAGAGATGGGAGGGGAGTGAGAAATGAAGGGGAGAGGTGGGAAATGGAAAGCAGCGAGGGAAGGGAGCCCGCGGGTCAAGTAGAGATGTTAGAGGATTGCTGCAATAGAAGAGGTGCAGCCAAGCCTCTCTGTAGGCAGCTGGCAGCACACTGCCTTGTGGCACGGGGCATGGCTATGCCCGAGGTCCTGCTTGCTCCTGGCAAAGGAAAAGGGTCACCTGGGAAGGAGATCCAAAGCGCTCTTAGCAAAATCAGGATGTAGGGTTGTCTGTGTTACTGCGTTGAAGGGCCTGTGTCAGGGACCTGATGGTAGCGCTGTGATGTAAAGAAATGTTTGTGGGGGGCCAGCTTCCTCCGCGCTCAGCAGGGAGCAGGAAAGGCGATGG
Organism: Buceros rhinoceros silvestris; assembly: GCF_000710305.1. Classification (NCBI taxonomy): domain Eukaryota; kingdom Metazoa; phylum Chordata; class Aves; order Bucerotiformes; family Bucerotidae; genus Buceros; species Buceros rhinoceros. Next base: position 8,909 of record NW_010411306.1, on the reverse strand, counting down.
CTTTGCACTGCTGGGAGATCTTCGGGAAATCAGCTTAGGGAGCTGCCATGTATTACAAGTTATTTAGAAAACAGATTATTAAACTTTTTTCTCCAAGTCTAGCAATTTTTTTTTTTCCTCAGTAAACAAAAGAGGAAAGTCAAGGTATGCCTTATGCTGTAATGGACACATGCTTTCATAAAGCGAAAGGATCTCCCGTGGCTTGAGACTGCTATTCTCCTTTTCCAAGCCTGTACGGCACATGTGGACAAGTGTCTGTGAGTTAAAGGGGTTTCCCGTTTTTACTTTCCCAGGATTTGAGCCTATCAGCTGATACACGTGAGTGTTCAGACACAACCAAAAACTACTGGCGCTGGAATTTTAACAACCGTAGACAGAATAAGGGCAGAATTATCACCAAGGTGGCCAGCATTGCAAGGTTGGTTCCTGAGTGAGTAATACTATGGCTCCAGCCCACAGGGGTCCATAAATACACCTTGGTGCTGTGGACCAGCCATGTCAGGAGGTGCAGCAGCTCCCTTCCAGCCCAGGTTCCTGGGGGTCTGCAGTGAAAATCGGGATGCAGGTGGTAACAGCGGCACCACATGCATTGAGGTTGAGCCTAGGGCTGGGGCCGGGAGCGAGGTGGGGAGCTGTGCTGCTGCATGGTGAAGGACCAAATACAGGCTTTCAGGGCCTGTATAGACAAATCATATGAAGGTCCTGGTATAAATAATCAGTCGTTCTGTAATTATCATTAAATACGATCGTTTCCAGGACCAGTCCTGTGGAAACCTGGCAGAGTATAAAAGAAATGTGCAAAGAAGTGAGTTAAAATCGCGTATACAGCAAGCCACACGCTTTCCATAGGGTTATGGAAAGGAGTGAGAACTGGACTGAAAAGTTCAGTGACGCTCTGCAACGGGCGCGATGGAGGAGCTTACACTGGCAGAGCCATTGGTTTAGCTGTTAATGTGTAACCACTATGGAAAGTTAATTCCTGCATAGACTCACTCATGGATTTATGGGGGAGAAAAATCTAGATGCAAGAGTGACAAAACACTAAAGATGGTGAGAGGAGGGAGAGAAGACTGAGAAAAGTAGAGAGACAAAGAGGAGCTGGAGGAGCAAAGGGGAAACCTCACCAGCTCCAGGGGCAATCAGGTGTTTCTGTAGGCTTGAGGGAAATGGTGTGGAGAGCTAAAGCATTACTGCTTCACGAGGTCCTGTGGGAGTGTGGAGACAGCAGACGGACATGCGCAAGAGACCTACAGCAGAAGGAGGGGACCTGCAAGAGAAGGGTTTAGTGGGCAGAGGAAGCAGATGAGAGGCTTAGATATGGAAGGCACAAGAGGAAAAGTTTATTTTTAGAAATTAATACTCTCTGCTTTTCCTTCTAGGCAAACTTTGTTCAAAATATATCACTATCCTTAACATACTTGGCTTGAGTCAGGTTCCAGCTGCCCATCACCTTCTCAGGCCAGGCTGCACCTTCCCAGACCCCATGGCCGAGGAAGCACTTCCGGAATCAACCTTAGACCCTGACCAGACCCCTCTGAAGGCACAAAGGTACTTTCTAAGCTTTGTGCAGAACCCAAGGTTTTCCCTCGCGGAATCCTTTTGGTTGGAAGAGACCTTTAAGATCATCGAGTCCAACTGTTCTCCCTGTTCTCCTCCTCTCACTAAACCAGGTCCCTCAGCACCACATCCACACATATTATAAACACCTCCAGGGATGAGGACGCCACCACTTCCCTGGGCAGCCTGTTCCAATGCTTGACAACCCTCTCCAACCTAAATCTTCCCTGGTGCAACTTGAGGCCATTTCCTCTTCTCCTATTGTTTGTTACTTGGGAGAACAGACTGACCTCCACCTCGCCACAGCCTCCTTTCAGGAAGTTGTAGAGAGTGATAAGGTCTACTCTCAGCCTCCTCTTCTCCAGGCTAAACATTTCCAGTTCCCTCAGCTGCTCCTCACAAGACAAGTTCTCCAGACCCTTCACTAGTTTCGTTGCCCTTCTCTGAACCCGCTCCAGCACCTCAATGTCCTTCTTG
>NW_010411306.1:0-6648 GCF_000710305.1 Buceros rhinoceros silvestris | reverse complement strand
GGGGGACAATCCCTGCCCTGCTCCTGCTGGCCACACTGTTTCTGATACAAGCCAGGATGCTGTTGGCCACCTTGGCTGTTTGGGCACACTGCTGGCTCATATTCAGCTGGTTGTCGACCAGCACCCCCAGGTCCTTCTCTGCTGGGCAGTTTCCAGCCACTCCTCCCCCAGCCTGGAGCATTGCCGGGGGTTGTTGTGACCCAAGTGCACCCAAGTGACCTCCAAGTGCAGGACCTGCCCCTTGGCCTTGTTGAACCTCATACCACTGGCCTTGGCCCATCAATCCAGCCTGTCCACAGCCTCCCCAGCCTCGACCACAGGCACCTCTCCCTGCCCTTCAGGTTGGGCAAGCTATTTGGTGTTGAGTCCAGACCAGTGCAGCCTCCCCAGGGCTTAGGACAGGGGCAGGCACCGCATGCAGGACACAGAGAGATCTCATCCATTTCCAAGGACAAGGGGAGCCGAAGGGCAGCAGCCTGAGGAAACCGAGTTCAGCGATGACTCAGGGAAATGCATTTCTTTGAGGAAAAGTGAATGGGAGATCTTTCCCTGAAAGGTTTAGCTTATCTGTCTGTTCCACATCTGAATCCCTTTGAAGACTATCCAACCTGCACTCCCCATGTTGGACGTGCAGCTGCTCACAGCAGGTTTCAAGAGGCACTTAGGTTCTTCAGTGCTGCAGTAAAGCTAGGTTTTAGAGAGGCCTGGGGGTCACGGCCTGCGGTGGGTGCTACTGCATGAGCGTGGCAATTTCAGGGCTGTTGAAATGAGCGCTGGAAGCACTGTCCCATGTCTGTAAACGAGTGACTGTGATTGATGGGCATGCTGCAGAGAAAGGACGGGTTTTAGGAGATGGTTGCAAAAGCATGTTGCCCCTCAAGACAGGTCTGACAGGGGCCGCTCCTTGGAGAGGCCGCGCAGGCTGGCAGTCCTTGGGAAAGGCGAGTGGAGGCCGCAGTAGCGCTGTCCCTGCATTGTCCTCAACAGCTCACTGCCTCCCTCCCTTCTGCGTAGCTGCAGCTGTGGGCAGGGGGGACAGGGTGGACAGCGATGGTGTTATGCCAACCCCTCTTCATCCCTAAAGTTTTACACTCACCCTTTGAGCAGAGTTTGCAGCAGGAGGGATCTCGACCCACGTAAAGACAGCGTAGATGTTTTGTGCCTCGACAGCAGTGAATCCAAGTGCGAACCATGTGTCATCTGAATATCCTACAGTTACACCTCGGAAACCCTAATAAAGCTGCCTCTGAACCGCATACGTGGAGCGGGCACTGGGACCGGGAGACAGAGGTGCCTTTTTTACTCCTTGGAAGCACCCACCAGGGTAAGTGACATCTGTCTGGGGCACTGCTGGATCATTGGCCCAAAGGCTCAAGACCCACAGCCCTCTGAAAGCTGTGTCTGCTTTTAAGGGTTGCATGTGCAAAGTGGTGGTTGTTGGCCTGGGTAAACAACTTAGCAGAGAAGGCAGAGCGGAGCTGTGCAACACTTGATGTGTTGCCTGCGGTCTGGGGGGTGGCAGCTTAGCGCTGCCCGTAGCTTGTCAAAGCTATGAAGGCAAATGGTGGAGAAACATCATCTGGCACTGTATTGCTAGGATTTGGCCCAGCTGACGAACTACTGAAGGGTTCAATAAATAGGATAATTCCTCCAAGTCAGTTTTGCCCCGCACTGCACACTGTGTAATGAAACGAGGTGATTCTGGAGTGTTAAACCACCTGGAGGCAGGCAGCAATCTCACAGAGCTGCACATCTTCTTTGATGCATTTGTCATCTTTCAGGCATGGGCCCGAGCTGTGCCTTTGACTGCATCGGGCTTTTATCATAATTTCTGAGAGCTCAGCTTTTGTAGATTCACTTCTACATAAAAAGTTCTTGAAAAATGTAATAGTCAGCAATTTTACAGCAAAGCAGTTTCCCCAGCAAGTATTAATGTAATTAAGAAGGCAGGGGCATGTGTGCTGGAGCTTAAGAAACATAATTTAAATACACAATAGACAGGGACAACAGATAGATAAGACAAGGAGAATGGAGAGGCAGGAACAGAATCATCACCTGGATTTCAGAGACTATCTTTTTGCTGGTTGGAGAAGCTCATTGCTTTTGTAAATAGAAAGCAAAAGGTGGATGCTCACCAGTGTGAGATTCTGATCATTAGGGAAGTGATGTGCCATCAAATCTTGCAATGCACCAGTGACCTCATCTAACCACTCTTGGAGTGGGTCATCACAGAGGGAGATCTCAGCCTCCTCCTCTGCAAGACCAAGCACCCCACATTCATCTTCCAGTGTAACTGCTCTTGCTTCCTCTTTCTAAATGGCCGCATTTTTGTCGTCATGGCCATCTTCCTCAGGTACCTGCTGCTTGTCAAGGTCAATCCAGTCACTCAGGAGTGAACCGTGGTAAATGGGGTTGAGGCAATGCTTAGCAGAGCAGGGTATGAAGTGATTGGTCACAGAAGTCCTGACTGATGTACAGAAGCAGTGGCGGTGTTGATGTGGAAGGGCTGTTGCACTGGGAGAGGCTGCAACCCGCCTCAAAGTATCCGTGGAATAAACTATGGGATAGCCTAGGGGTTTAGCTTACAGGATAGCCTATGGGACAGTCTGCAATAAAGCCTAGGGGAGAGCCTCCGGAAGAGCTTATGGGACAGAATGTAACACAGCCTAGGGCATAGCTTGCGGGATAGCCCATGGGATAGCCCTACAACGGCAAGGGCTCTCTCTTGGAAGACTTCAAATGCCTACTCCAAGCCGGCTTCCACCTCCCAGAAGAGTGACCTGCTGGCTCTAAGGACATTCAGAGTACTACTGGCTTTGATCTGAAAGGCCAGCCTGGCTCTGGCTCCTGGACTGGCTCCAGGACCCGCTCAGCCCTGCTGGCTCTTATGGATCCTCTTCACACAGTAAATTAGCCCTGCTTGTGTGTTGCAGGGGCAGCTCAGGCTGCACAGGGCCATGTTGGCCTCCTCTGTGGGTCAGTTGTGTCTCACTTAAGTTGCAGTGACAGCCTAGGGGTGGGCAGGGAAGGCAACATCAAGCCCACCCCTGCAAGCCCAACTCTCCCCGACTTCATCGCAAAAGGAATGAGGAGATATTTTTGCAGCTTCTCTATCAGAATCCTCAGAAGAGACTGAGAACTAACACTTGCAAGAAGAGCTGTTTCCAGCCACTGTACATGCTTGCATCCCATCAGACAGCCTCTCCCCTGCGAAGGCGGAGGGGCTGCTGCCTCCAGAAGCTGTCTCCCCTCTGAGACCAAGTGTCAGCCGCTGCTGCTGCTTCAGCTCCCCCCAGGCACAGGCACTGCAGCACAGCACAGACACGCAGCAGATGGCATTTGGCATCCGCTCAGAGAATCAACTGTTGGGTGCTTTGCTCCCCCCTGGTTTTCAGCTGTGCCTTCCCATGGGAGATGCCTTTGCCAATATACTTCATATTCCCTTAAATAACAAATTACTTTGCTCTGGGGGTGGCAAGGATTGTGTTGGGCGAGAGGATGGGCTTTACACTTTTCTCATGCTTCTGGAGCTTACAAGGGGAAAAAAACTGAAAAAAACTGCTGCTTTTTTTCTTTCCATCCTTGTAATGATAACAGGAGGGATGTGGAAATTAAGCTGCTGAGTTTGGGCTGAGTTGGTTTGACTCCCATCTGCAGTGGGCGTCTGAAAGGACACTTCCAGCACAGGGCATAGCTGGGAGCCTGTCACACTGCTCTCAGGGTACAGGCAGCTCACCAGAAGGGTCACCACTAATTAACAGTTACAATCCTATTTCAGCATGAAACCGAATGGTATCTCTCACCATCCTGGTGAAGATGTTTTCTCCCCTCCTTAGCCCCCCAGGGGATCAGTGCCACTCAGTCTTGTGTGTAACAAGAGCTGGTCAGCCCCAGGATCAGAGGGACAATGCAGATGCCCAACAGCTCTCAGCCCTAAAGCCAAGAGGGGTTGTTGCTATGGGAATCAAGAGGTCACTTGCAGACAGCATCTGGAGTCTGTGTCTTGCCCTATCGGAGGCAGCTGGATTTGGAGGGAAGCAAAACTAAAAGGAGGTGGCAGAAAGAGACAGAGGCACAGCAAAATGCATGCATGTTAGAGGAGGGACCTTCCCAGAATGAGAGTACAGTGGGATACAGAAGAACGGGGACACCGAACTGTCAGGCAGCGGTGGCTCAGCTTGGTAGGATAAACCTCATTCTCTGCTCTGTTTGACACTGGAAAAAAGTCCAGTGAAAGACCAACTGTATCGAGATGGGATCTGCCTCCTCAACTTACCGGCCCAAGTGTATTTATCTGGATATTGATGGAAGAATTCAAAAGGTACTTCGCTGTTTTTCACGGAGTAGCATCTCTGGACACAGCAGTGGCTGCGGGCTGTGTTTGCTGCACGATCTATTTCTGTAATGCGAGTTAGACGTGTGTTTGCATTGAGCGTCGTTGCGGGCTTCAAATCTCTTTAAGGGGAAGGGGGGGATCTTGAGCGGCTTCTGCTTTGTACACGGATGTTTATTTAAAGGGGAAGGGGAGGCTGGAAGCAGGGAAGGGCTGGGCGCTGCCAGGTCTCACTGCCAGCGGTGGGGATCCTCGGTTTAGCAGCCGTGCGAGCTTCCTCTCCCGGAGCAGCGTCGCGATATCTTTACAAAGTTTTACCTGCAGACAGGTTTTTGCCCAGGCAGCGGGAGCCGGAAAGCTCGGCATCGTTTGGAGATTAGCGATGGGTATTGTCCTACTGGCAAGCTGAACAGCAGGCAGATGCCTGGCTGCTGTGCGGTGGGGTGTGCTGGCCGCTGCATTGCCGGGGGGCAGCGGGGTCCCCGCCACCTTTGCCAAGTCGTTCGTAAATGATGATAAACGTTAATTAAACCTTTCCCTTCCATTAGCCTGCCTTGTTTGTTAAACCGTGGTTTACAGCACAGGATAAATTATGGGAGAGATGTATTCTGGCTAAAGGGAGAGCTCGCACACTGTCGAGCTGACAGCCCACTGCTTTGAAATGGAAACAATGCCTCCGCGGCTTTGTGGGTCTTTTTTCTTGCTTTTTGTCAGCAGTTCTTTGGCCACAAACCAAGTGTCTTTTTTGTAACAGAGCCGCTGCGAGGCTCAAGAGTGAGTAAACTCTGACTTGCAAAATTTGCTCTCTCATATTCCTGTTCTAAATTTGCATGACACTCAACCTCGCCTTTTGTTTCTCCTTTAAAAACAAACAGCGAGGATACCCTTTCCCATCCCTTCCCTCTGCTGTACGAGTGACCGCAGAAACGAGGCAAAGGGAGAGCTGGTACTCACAGTCCCATTCCACCGTGCACCCCTTCCCTGCCTATAGTCCCCTCTGCCACCGCGACTCTCGGAGTTGTGTCCTCAGGAACAAGACCTGAGAGAAGACAAATCCACACCAGGTTCCCCAGAGCAGGCTGCTCGCCTTCATCCAGACTGGAGCTTAGATGTGACGGTGGTTCCTCTGCTGCTGCAGCTCCTCCATGCCGGTGGGTGGGAGCGTGCCAGCTCTGCTGGGCTGAAGGAGCTGCTTCACTTTTGCTGGGGCTTAACCAGTTGGTTGCCAGATGGCACCCAGAAACAAGGCTTTCACAGAGCTCCCTGGCACCTTTACAGTTCCATACAAAAGTGTTTTGGTGTTTTGAAAGGGTGGCAAGTGTTTCCACGGATGTTGATAAAGCACATTGTCTGTCATCTATGCTGGTTTACAAAAGAAAAAAAAAAAAGCAGCATTTCTCAGGACTAGTCTCTGACACTAAAAGCACAGAAGAGGCACAATCACACGAGGGAGCAAATGCAGACTCAGGAGGTATTAAGGGTATTTTGCACTCTATAAACGTTATCTGTTTCTTTTGTCAGATGTGAAATTCCATCTGTGCAATGTTTGGAAGGATTCCTGCAGTAAAAAAGCTGTGTAAGTGGGGTTCACCCAGGGGTAAGAAGGGCATACTTCAGATTCTCATGTCTTCTCAGTAACAACATCATTAGAAAGAAAGAAAAAAACCAACCCAACCCTTAATCTTCCAAAGAATGCAGTACTGGAGACCTCTAAAGGGAACTCATTAAATCAATGCTAAGCTACTCATCAAACCAGTAATGAGGTAGGAGCGAGCGCCATTATAATGGCACTCATTGAGTTGGAAAGGGCTCAGCTCCAACTTGCGGCTGGCTTTCTGGATAGAGGTGTGCAAAAGAACTGGACACCCTGCAGTAGCACTGGTTGTGATGGCAATAATTCACAGGTAATTTTGTGTTTCCACGGCCTCATCCTGCACTTCTATCGGTGCAGCCGCAGGGCGTGCTGCTGACTTTGGGGGTTGTTTTGCCTCAGGGTAAATGAAGGGACAAACCAGGCTGGGAGAGCTGCATACCTCTTCTCCTGGGAATCCGCATGTTGCAGAGGAGCGCTTGAAAGTGCTCTGCAACAGGAGTGTTGAATTAAGCTAAGTAGGTTTGTGTGTCTGCAGGTCCAGAGGGGCACGGTGGGGAGGGCAAAGGGACTCCGAAGGAGAGTTTGCTGGCTTTGAACTCCTTCTCAGTAGTCACTGAAATAAAGGAGGCCCCCGTCAGTAGAGGCTGAATGCAGGACCGTGTCTGAGGTCACCACGTGCCAGAGGAAGGGTTGTTACGAAAATACCCCGCAGACACTTATA
>NW_010411305.1:856-5866 GCF_000710305.1 Buceros rhinoceros silvestris | reverse complement strand
AGTGTTGTGGGATTTCTTCAAGAAAATGGACATATTTTGGGCAATCCAGAATCGTATTTTGAGTTAGCAAAGCTATAATTCTAAAGTTCGCTTAAAGTCTGCTTTTAACAGTCTGCTTTAGTTGCTAACAGAACCTCGGCTCTCAGGTAGCAAAAGTGCAGTTTTACAAAGTTCTTTGTTTGAAATCACTTATTGGAGCTCTGCAGCTCAGTTATCAAAACTTTAATTAGCAAGGATCCTTGTTTAAAAAACTGCTGAGAAGTGAGAATTCTGAGCCAAGGTCGAATGTCTTATTAACTTCTTGCAGTTGTGTTGAACAAGTTTTCTAAGTGAGGTAATTAAAGGGGGGACTTTTTGTTAACCTAATACATAATTAATGACAAGTAACGAATCGTGCTGCCTAAAAATGATGTAACCGATTACTAATGAATTGACTTTTTAAACCAGTGACGAATCATAATGTTTAGATATGATGTAATGGTGTTTACTAATGAATTAGCTGTGGATTAAAAATAAGAGCTATCTGGGAATAGATGGACACCAGTCGTTATCACATTGATACGTGTGGCTGTATTGTGTCTAAGCCTCCTGCGTCGGTTTGTTATTTAACACAGTGTGAACGGTTGGGCTTGATGGTCTTAAAGGTCTCTTCCAACCATTAGTTCTCCCTTTCCACTCCTTACTCAGAAAGTTTCCTCAGCTGGGGTGTATGGCATTCTCACCCAGGTTCCCACATGTAATTGTCAAATTATAATCTTTCTAAGTAGGAAATTAATAACCCAAGATGTCATCCAAGCTTCTGCATCCACTTAATCTCTTCTCTGAATCTTCATTCAGCCTCTCTTTTTACTTTTTACCGTACTGACTGTATGGAGAAGTATCTGTCACACTACAGAGCACTAAGAAAATAGCAAGGTCACCTTTAATGGTACATGGTTCGGAAGAGTTCATATAGGCTTAATATGTGATGTAAAACATGACTAGTCAAAAGAACGTCCTATCCAAGTGATTATGGTGTCCTGTGTCTGATCTGAGCAACGCCAAAGAAAAGAGAAAAAAAACAAATGAGAAAAACAAAGTGGACAATCCTTCTCTCCCCTTCAATATTATTCATTAGATAAATAAAAATTTACATGTAAATAATCTGTAAGCAAGTTGCTCCTGTTCGGGAAAGGAGAGGGATGGGTGGTGGTGATGCGTGTGTGTGCGCGCGTGTCAAATTTCTGTGAAGTGCGGGTCATGATTAGAGTGAACAGCTAGGATAGTAAATTATATATTTAGTCTTCCTTCCCACCCCTGCCCCCTGCACCCCTCCCAGCCCTGCATCACCTCCCCACACCCACATCCCCAACCCACCCCCCAGCCCACCGGATAGATTCAGACGGAGAAAATCTGTCTTCACACAGCCCTTCTGCAGTTAATGAAATGAGGAAGGTTCCTCCAGAGGCTGACACAGCACATCAGTCCTGAATGGCATTGCTAGAGCATCTTCTCTCTTTTTCCGCAGCCATAAGGCAGTAATCTCATCCTGTGATCCACGGATACTTCTAAAGGTGCTGCAGGGTGTACCTAAGAGCAGCAAACATTTTCACAGTATATTTGAATTAAATTTACCGATTTTTGCAGCTGCAGTGAAAAATTGTTAAAGATTGCAACTAAGAGAAATTGAAAATCACTTCTCTAGATACAGTCTAAGAAGATTGTCCTTGTAGATCTAACGTAAGCTTATGAGAAAGCCGTATGTACTGTCTTCCATTTTCAAAGCTGTACAAACACACAAGATTTAATCAACTGAATTAACTGTTTGGTGAGAACTTAGATCATTCTGCAGCATTGTGCTGCACGGTCTGATGTACTTTACAAAGCAGTTCTAAAATGCCCTCAGTTACCATATATTCTGGTTTTAGCTTATTACTCTGCCATGCTTTGGTAGATTCTCTCTCCTTTTATTTTTCCTCTTTAAAGGATTCATTGCTGCCATCTACTTGACACAGTCACTTACAGCAACACAAAATTTTTACCAAAACAGAACAGTAGCATCTAATCTCCACTTAAATAAGGTGCAAAGCAATGATACAGAATATCTTTTCTCTGTTCTTCTTTTTTTTCTTGAACCCTTCTAATTACAGTCAGATTCACTCAGCAGGACATTGAGGTGACTATACTGCTTCTGTATAGTTCACCAGAAGTGGGTTTTGATAGTATTGGAGCAGGGCACACCTCCTTTGAAAAGTACGATAATGTACAGTTGCTTCATGCATTTTGGTTTGGGGAGATTAATTTTCCATTTTGCTTTGTTATTTTTTTAAAACAAGGCACGCTAAGCTGTACCACAACCTGTTTCCTTAGATTTTGTAACAATCAGAAGGCCCAGTGCTTAAACTTTGCAACCAAAACAACAACTTTTTGGGGAAGATATGCCTCTGAGCCACAGCAGGCGTCCCTTCGCACACACGAGAACGCAACCCAGTGGTATTGTAAACGCAGGAGAGTATCTGTGCAGGTATGAAGAGTTATTTGTTCCTAAAGCTAATGAGGATATATCAGAAGTGTTAATTCACCTTATTCACCAGCACAGAGGAGTGAAGCCGCAGGGTATGCAAGGGATTCACCAATGAACTACTTCCGCCATGGTGTGGCCCCAGAGGTGCACCCAGGAAATGCTGATGAGGGGTGAGAAGGGTAATAACTCTCTTAGTCTGTCTAGTTAACTCAGTCCCAGCCCAGACAGATCACTAACTTTCTATCTATTTCCCTCATCCATCATCAGTACAGCTGGCTCTGCCAGTTTTTTTCAGAAAGGTCCCATTAAACTATTTGCAACAAAATACGTTATTTGAGGAAACAAAGGCAACTTTCCACTTGCTGGGTCTATGCGTGCGACACACAGGGCATGTCAGAACAACCCTGCCTGATGGCTGTGGCTTGTTCTGTGGACACGAGAGAATAAATGAAATGTAGTGTTCTGCAGCATGGCTGCTTCAGAAACCAAACCAAACCAAACCAAACAAAAACCCAACAACCCCAAGCAAAAAGAAAAGAGGTGTTCATGTTAGATAACTTATTACCCAACTCATGTTTAATGACAGTAATAAGGCAACTCTTCATTTGTCTGGGGTTAGAAGTTTGCACTGTCACAGTTAATTTGATGTGCTTGATGGGCAGGGGTGGTAAGAGAAGAGGTTGTGCAGCCCCTTGCCTATCGTGTGACACACAGGGTGCCTCCCACCAAATTATCCCAACAGAAAAGAGGAGGCTAATAGACCTTTTTCACACACACACTTGGTAGCTATCCTTTCCGTAAAAGCAGGCGCCTTTCAACAGGAAGACAGGACTCCAATACATAAGTAAAGGAATTATCTAGGGATCTTTTGGGATTCACACAAGTACAGAATCTCAACAGTCCTCTAAACTAATTTGCAGAAGATTCATTTTTTTGAACAATAACTCTTAGCCTGAAAAATAAGAAAAGCAAGAGAGCAGTATCACCTGCTCTGCCTGTATTGCTAGTACCTGTTATATGGATTACCAGGAGTGGATTTGGTGAAAGCTATCAGTAAATAGCACTAATGACAAATAACTATTTTGGGGATGTAAAATGTGCTGCCCCTTCCAACTTCTTCTTCATTTTTTTTTTTTTTAATTAATTTGAATGAGTTTGGGGACTTTTCTATTCTGAGGTCAGTAGTTGCAGTTTATCTGGTCTGTTCCTTTATTAAAAGGGACATACTCTGTGAAGAGGATGCTTGTCATCGTCAAAACCTGTTATATCACACTGGCCGGTGATATCCTGCAATAGAGTATTCCAAAACCTAAGCTTTCGACATCTTGGTAGCCTGCTCAACACTGCCCAGTAGCCCCACTTTTTAACTTTCCTGATTTCAGCTTGATACCTGCAGCGTACAAGAAGCCAGGTCAGAAATCCCACAAATAATAAAGACAGAAAAGCCCCACAAATCACCCAGAAAAGTTCTTGGAGAAAAAAATAACACAGTTAATAAACATGAATTGCCCAATGACAGACCAGAGAAGAGTGTTAGACAGCATACAAACTCCGTATAACTCGTGAAGGAAAGGGTGATCTAAAGAAATGGTGCTCTGTAAGGGATGTGCTGTCTCCTCCTCTTTTCTCCTGCATCAGATCGCGTCACAGCTGGCTGCCTAAATCACAAGGGCTGCCATCTTTAGACCTCCATCCATCACTGTAGGATGTTCTCTTTGCCACAGGGTTCTCCAGAGCCACAGGGGCTCCCTAGCTCTTCTCCAGGGCTCACTGTGGAGCCCAGGGCTCAGGAGGGCTGTGGTATGTGCCAGGTATGGGACTTTTTGCCATCTTATCAGGTGCTCAGAAGATGGACCAGATAAGTAATTCCAATGTTGAGCACACAGCCAGGTTCCGGCCAGATCTCAGAGGTATTTCACCTCTGCCCTTGCCCTGAGGAGACCACAGCATCTTGATGTTTCTGTATAACTGTAAGTTGCTGAGTCAGTGGCCCAAGACCACTGGAAAGCCAAGAGTGTTTTCGTATGGACACTATCTCCAAGATTTGGAGGGGCTGGAAAAGCACAATAGGATCCTGATCCACAGCAGCTTTGGGGCAGGGGAAATAGAGGTCTGAACTTTGGGTTCCATGCAGCTGCTTTATACTGAGCTTCTGCTACGTTTGCATATATGTGATGTGACCCTCCATGACTCATCTTACCTTGGTACCAATGCCAACTTGTGAAATTCCATGTGCTGTCTTTTATGTGACCACTCACTGTGGTATGGAAATGTAGATATGGAATCATGCTACGTGCATTCCAATACTGATATCCTTCCACACCACATGAAGTCCAAGAAGCTGCAGCAGTATGCTGCTGTACAAATAAATTGTCTTCCAGCGGGTTACCACTAGAAGGAAGAGCGCTGTGGCACTTCTAGTTGAGGAGGCCACTCATCAGGAGTAGCTGGGAGTCAGACAAAAGCCCTGGAAGAGGGCTTGCACTCAAGGTGGGGGCAGGAAGAGG
>NW_010411305.1:0-731 GCF_000710305.1 Buceros rhinoceros silvestris | reverse complement strand
TCCTGCTGAGTGAGGCCATGCCTGACCTTCAAGCTAGGTGGCCTAACAGAGGTGGGTAAGTAAGTTTTGAATAAAGCCAGCTTGCACTCCAGAGCAATATACACTTGCTTTGCACAGCCTCGGTGCAATGGTTGAAATACAGGTATACCTGAAGCAGTAGTTAGCTAATATTTTCACCTGCAAGCTGGAGGATGCCAAGTCTGCTCTCCTGGCATGAACATTAGGGCTTCTAGTACATGATGACTTCCATATCTGTGTAGATACATGTGGAACCTTGCTCTTAGAAGGAGAATGCTAAGATTAAGATTGCCTTTGGAGCCAGAAAAAAAAAAAAACAACCTCAAAGATATGCTTTTTTAATGGAAATTTGTAGCATTGTTTACTGAAGTAGCTTCTCCTGTTAAGTCTATAGACATACAGAGGACAAAATAAAATGTTATGCTGCTGAATAGTATGGAAAGAACCATATTTGAACACAAAAGTGAGTTTTGAACTCATTAGTCTCTTCATTAAAAGGCTCTATTTTTTTCTGCGTACTTCTGGAAATATTAGAAAAATAGAGTAAGTTAATACAGCAGAGATAAAGAGTTGACTTCGGTTTGTGTGCAACAAGAAATGTACATAAACAGTGTTAAGGGTGGGGGGACCGAGGCACCCATCCTCGAATCACCTTGATGTCTCTCTCTCGCCTTCCGGACTCGTTGCGCGAAGGAGAGCTCCCACGAACCTGC
>NW_010411304.1:67635-97385 GCF_000710305.1 Buceros rhinoceros silvestris | reverse complement strand
TAAAACATATATGAATACAGATATATTAATGTATCTATTATAAAGTATGATATATATGTGCAGCCATATGTATGTGTATTTACATATGCAGCCATCCATGTATGATTCTATCTGTATTTGCATTTTTTGTATATATAAAAACTATATATATAAAATAATTTGAACTCTTGCCAGTTGGGTGACGCTACCTGATTACTATTCTTCTTTTTATCTGGACATATCCCTTGAATTTTCTTTATGTTCCTCTGTTTCATGCTGTAAAGATAGAACCATATAGAATAACAGATGAACAACTGAAAACAGCTAGAAATTAGGCTGTTTTCAGTTTTACACCATACCATATTAGGAAGTTAGTGGCAAAAAAAAATTACTGGTTTTATTGCACAATATTATTGTTTATACTTAGTTGTTATTTTCCTAAGGACAGAATTTATTATTCTTTTGATCAAAGATTTTTTTCTCTCAGAGCTGTAGTTGAAAGCTATTTCAACTGAGTGCAAATTTACCCAGTTTTCACCAAAATGTTAAATGTATCCACATTCTGGCATTAGCCCATTTGAGCAGAAGTGCAGTGCTAAAAGCGTGAATCAACAGTGACTCTATACTCTTACGGTGGGTTGACCTCGGCTCTCTGCCAAGTAGCCACACAGCCACTCATTCACTCCCCTCTGCACCTCACTCCCTAGTGGGACAGGGAGAGAGAACAGGGAGAATGAGTGAGAAAACTTGTGGGTTGAGGAAACGTAGCCTGACGATATTAGTGACATTCCAATAATAAAACGGGAGTATGAAGTTAAATCAAGGCAGTGGTGCTTTTCCCATAAGATCACCTACTCATCATTCATTGTAGTAGAATTCTTTGCAATTTTAAAGAGAATTCAAATTCATGATCATGCAACCTCTTGTTAACGGATGTACTTTCAAGCATTCTCTTTCTTTAGATAGAAATAATACACTGCAACCAACAACCTTGTTAAAATGTGTAAATCATGACTTGCAGCTGTTGGGGACTGATTGCATATCTGCTCAGAGGATGCTCCAAGTAATGCATTTGCTTGTTTTCCTGAAAAATGTCTAGGTGAGATAAACAATGGGCTTCTGAAGATAGGGTCTGTGACGATGCCAATTTACAACTCAGCTGAGAAAATAAAAGTGCCTGATGTTTTGTTTTATGAAAATGCACAAGTAAGTATGAACCTCTGGCTTCTGAGGTCAAAAAGTTTGTTTAATGTGTACTAATGTTCACGCTTATATATATTGAGTAAGGTACTAACTAAATTTTAAGGGTATATTTCTGAAGTAGATTCTCTAGGCTAAAATTTTTCTCACAGGATTTGATGCTCATTTCATATGTGTCTCTGTCCCTTTGTGAAGAGATTGTAACAGCCTGTTGAATGTTCATAAATATGAAGTAAAGTAACTGAAACTGAATTTTATTTAGAATTATTTGATTGGATATTGAGTGTTTTTTACTTTTTTTTTTTATGCTACTGGTCTGATCCACTTTTAGGACTGCATTATTGATTCCTTAGGCCTTAGAGACTGTGATTTTGGGGTGGGTTTTTTTTTTTCACCCCACCCCTTTCATAGAGGTAAATGTACTGAGCTTTCTTCTGCATCTAGCGTGGAAGCCTCAAAACTGTCAGAAGAGGGTATCCTTAGCAAAAAAATTACCCTTCAAGTTACCTTTAGAGTATTTTGTCTGATAGGCAACACTGATAGCGTGACCTTGTGAAATACTTGTCTTTTAGGAGTCCGATGTGGATTTGCTTACTTTTCCTTTCCTTTCCCATTCTTTTTTTCCTCCCTTCCTCACAGTTTTTCCACAGAAAGACTATGCTGCATGGGTATCGCCTACTGAAGGTGGTAACATGCCATGCAAGGGGAACAGATGACAGTCGTCTTCATCTTCCCCACTAACGTTTCATGTGAGATTTTGTTTTGTGTTGCCATTTTGGTAAAGTACTTAATTTAAGTTCTGTTGGAAATGAAACTCCGAGTCCTTGTTAGGACTTACGTTTGTATTGTTTTTTCAGTCTTCTTGCTTATAGTTTCAGAAAACTGTACACAGTCTGTGTTCAGATATTATGCATCTGTTTTATTTAGGCAACGTCTGTTAAAAATGTCACAGGGAACAACCTGCTCTGTGTTTGTCCATAATAGCTATGTACTCTGAATGGAGAAGGAAACAACAACTCAATACCAGTCAGAATAGCTGTTCCCATTTCTAAATGGATTCTACTTATTTTCTGTATTACTAGTTTGTAGTTCGGTCATTCAAGTAGTTCGGCTGTAATGACTGGAGAACAAATTTGGTTTATAAGTCTAGTGCCATGCTCCCTCTAGTTATCTAAAAACTACAGAAATAAACCGAAACAGAGAAAAAAAAATCCTCAGCCCTTTGCAGAGCTGCACAATGTAATGAGAGTTTTTGCCTCTGTGTGTTTGGTCTTGAAACATTTCATGTTCCAGTGGAATTTGGCATTCCACTGCAGTGGACTGGACCAGCAGTGCAATGCTGCTGTTGGTCCACGAGTGGCACAGGGATGGAAATAACTTTTCATTAATATGCCAAATACCTCTTTGGGGAACATGGATTGATAAAGTTGTTGACATAATATTGACGTGTCTACTTACAAGTCGTTTGTGTAAATAATAAATTTGAAATGTCTGCTGCAAAGATCTGCATCCTAATACAATGCTAATTTAGGTCCTGGTGGAAAAACAAAAAAAGTTTCAATACATAGTATCACTTGTGAGAAAGTTGTTTTGCAGTAAAACTATAATGCACACATATTTGTGCAGCTTAGGATAAAAAAGTAATCAGAAGGCTGTATTCATGCCTTAGCAATAAAATTTAAAATGTAATCAGTGTGTGGCAAAACTGACCTCCTAGAATTTATGCTGTATCTGGTCAAAGTTATTCTCATAAATTTCCGGTGTATATGCATGTCAGAAAATATAGTAGTTTGCCTTGAAGTCCTCTCCTTAAACTGTGCATCGAGTATTCAGTAGGCTTTCAACGTGCCTGCTTAGGATTCTGTGGTATTAAGCTGTGTTTACACGAATTTCTTCACCCACCCCCAGCCTCTGTACTGGGGAGATTTGAAACCTTAAACATCTTTCACACAGTTAGAAACTGAGCATTTCTATGCTGAGAAGTTAAAGGCAAGCTACTGATTTTATTTTTTTTTAATAAAGTACTAGAAATGAGGTGATAATGTGAAAAAAATTATCTAAAGGCAAGCATGCATTTCTCTAAGTTGATTGTCTGACCTACTTACAGATGACCTATTTTTACTAGATACAGTGGAGAAATGTACATGACGACTTTGTGCGTAGTCTGCATTGCCACGTTATCCTTAAATCCTTTTGATCCTTTTAAACAAATTATTTGGGAGGAGCATGATAAGGTTAAATGATGTACAGTGTGTGTTACCTTTTATGATACTCGACATATGTAAAATACAGCTCAAGCACTTTGGCTTCCATTGGGCAGTCTAATTTAGAAGTTGTAAGGAACATATTAAACACTTTTAGACTTGAGCTTGCATTTTTCCATCTTTATTTTCCTTGAAAATCAAGTTTGGTTAGAATAGAAAGGTGTATTTGTCATTAAACTAGACCTGGTGTTTAATCTTTAACAAAATAAATGTGTATAATTTACTTGTTCATGTCAGCTGCCTTTTATTCCCTCTGGTTTCTATAAAGTTCTACCAGGATACATTTTGCTTCCTTCCAGTACAATTGCTGGAAAATTGTCGTACACATATTAATGAAAGTTCTTACACTCTGGGTGACAAGCATTCAACTAGGCTAAAAGGAAATGTATTAGGAGTGATTGTGGAGAATTTAAATATGTTTAGGGAAATCAAACACCCAAACCCAATTGGAACAAAGGAAGTGCATAAGGAGAGTTAGTATTTTTGTTGCATTGTTTTAGTCACTGGTTAGGTTACCTCTGCTGTTATTGGCTGAGAGACTCTTGCCATGAAACGAATATCCCTAAGGATAAAGTTAAAAAAATTTTGGCCCCAAATCCTGATAGTAAACTTCTTGTTGTACTACGAACATGAGTGAATGCATAAACTTTAGAGTATGAAAACAGGGGTGAAAATTGTGGTTTTGTTTCTCTAGCACATGATGGTAATGGAAGATATGCTGAAGGACTTCCTTCTGGGAGAACATCTTCTTTTAGTTGGCAATCAGGTGAGTTTTCCTTCTCTTACAGTGCATGCAACACACTCATTATTTATTAATAAAATTATATCTGTGATTTGCTTCATCGAAATCGCATTCGTTTATACTACTGAGAGATCTGACCCATTTTTTGATTCTTTATTTACTAGTGTCTGTGGGTTTTATGGGCACATGTCTGTGGAAAATGAAAATGTTTTACATGATTTTTTTACATTGCTCTTCAGAGTAAAAAGTCAAAACATAAAGTTACATGTAACATCATCACCATTTAAAATCTCCAGTTAAGGGCTTTGGTTATCCCTCTTGGCTCAGTGTCAAACCTCTCCTTTAAAATCTCCAATGATAGATATGAGATGTACACGTAAATATTATCTAAGTCGTATTTATTGATAGCAAAATATTAGTTTTCTCTAAAAGAGATACATACTCACTTTTTGACTAGTGTCTTTGTTGATGGACACTTCATTAGTGATTTCATGGGGACTGTTGTGTTCTTTTAGTTGGCAATCACAGTTTTGTGACACCTTCTAACAATTTATAGGGTCCCCAAGATGAGGTGTGGGCATGTTCTCCACTTGTGTATGTTTGAAAGTATTTGTTCTTCAGAACCATCTTAAACTATTGCTGGAACTATTAGGTGACTGGAACAGAATTATACACTTTGCCAGTCAGCTCTGGGAAAAAAAAAAAAAAAAAAAAAAAAAAAAAAAAAAAAAAAAAAAAAAAAAAAAAAAAAAAAAAGACAGCTTTTGCTATTGTTTCTGTATATTTGAAGTGTTCAGGAAAGTGATAACTTCCCAAGCTACCAGGCTGGTTTTTCCCTCCTAAAGTAATCTCCCTTTAGTTTAGCTTTCCCTTAGCAAGGATACAATAATTTTCTAGCAAATGTTTCTCTTTATGTTTTGAAGTAGCCTTTGGAAAAAGTCTGACACAAAACATTAATGGTCTCACCTACATGGCAAGGAATATAAAGTGCTAATTGTAATTAATATGCCTACATTAAAATTACACCGTACAGTTGTGTACAGTTGTATCTCTTCAGAGTCCTTGTTAACAGCTCAAGTTTACAAAGGTGTTGTACTTGAAACCTCAGCAGACTTTTGCTGGATGATGACAGCTTCTCCAGAAGGTTTCATTTATTTGCAAATAGAAATTACTCTATATTATAAATGAAATAAGATCTGTTTATTCTATTTCCTAAACAGTGCTCTCTCTGTCAGCTTCTGAGTTGGTATTTAAAATGTCATATAGCACAGATTGCCTGCAGGACCTCCTGTCAGGGAATAACAAGAGTGGGCTGCTCCACAAGGGAATGGAGGCAGGGACAGTGACCTTAATAACAAGGTTTGCAGTGCGACAGTGTCCAAGCAAGAAGAGCAGGTCTAGGGTCAGCAGCCATGGTCAACCAAGTGACTGCCAGACAGGTCTGTGGTGATGAGGCAAGTCAAACTGGAAAGTCAAGTCAGCAGGTCCAGGCTGGGATCAGCAAGGTCAGAGCCAGGCGCAGGAGCATTGCAGTGTAGGTTGCAAAGGAACTGAGGAAAGGGCATGAAAGTAAGTGTCGTTCCAAAGCCATGGAGGACAAAGTGGACCCCAGTGAAGCAGCAACACAATGTCAGAACTGATCTTCAACACGGGCAAGTAAAGCCCTAGGTAGGAGGGAAGAGCTGCAGAGGCTGGTGGTACGCTCAGGGCCCTGACACATGCTTCATATTTTCTACCAGTTTGGCAAAAAAAAATTTGAAGACTATGCAAGTATGAATTTTAGGGTATAAGGTATTTTCCTAGCAGTGGTATACTTATCTTTAAAAATTTAATGTGTGCCGCATTTTTCCCAAGCTCATGAAACTCTAATGGGAGACACTGTTAAAAGATTTAATTGGTTTGAAGGATTGGAATACACTGCTTTGATTCTAGACATCAGCTCAGCTGTACCATTAAGTTGGAAAATTGATTTATTTGCAGTGATTTCTATTTGGCAAATCACTGATGCTTACAGATTTTGGTTTTTTAATTGCTAACAGACTTCTGAGTGCTTCCAGGTTTACTCTTTACTAATTTGTAGTAAATTTGTCACACTGGTTTTATGTGTGACTAAGAAAAAGTTAACTGGCCTTTTTCGTTTTGAAATACTGTTTTTAAGTATGAGCACTGTATTTGTCATTCTGCAGTCTTTTAGGACCACGCCTATCATCCTTGGTTTCTCAGGGATGATCACTAACCACTTAAAAATTCCTTAAATATATCACTATGCATTTCTGCAGCATGTGATGAATCTGTTCAAGTACTTCAAAAACAACCATACTACATCAATATGCTTTCATCCTATATGTGCAGAAACCTTCCTGTTGAAGATACTGGTTTTCATCCTCTTTTTGAAAAGCAGATCATTAGAAACCAGGATTTTTTGCTGTTTCATTGCTTTAACAGTTTGATCTGTAATAAAAAGTTGGGATTTTATAGTTGCTTGATACATATATCAGTGTGTGTATTCATGTTTCACATTTGGAGGGAATAGATAATGTCTTTGTGCGGAGATGCAAAGCGCTATTTTGAGTTCCTTTCTGTTGTACTTGGTGAATGAGTGAATCATGGAAGTTCAGTGTAAATAACTGACAATTCAAATACTCGGGTGTTTCAAAATATGTGGTTAACATCCCTTTGAATGGTCGTGTCATTTCTTAGTTATTTTAGATTAGTTGGCATATACCTTAGAACATAATTTAATCCATCAAAATAATTACTATGTAAGTGAGTACCTCTGTTCAACTGAGATTCAGTGATGCAAGGCTTGACCTGTAGTTTTTCTTTTAGAGACTGGATTTGTTTTTGCTTGGTTGACTGAATGTGCTTTGCCTCCTTTGTTTTCACAACACATTCACAAACACAAAAATCCTGTTAGCTTAAGACCTCTTTCTTTATTTCGAAGTCTGGAAGCATTGTTACATTGCTTACATTGGTTGTTGATTTGTTTTGGATGCCCAACTGGCATGTGCTTCCATTTCATATCTAAGCAAACAGGGGTTCTGGGGTCCTTGGTAAGGGCAGTGGATATATATGAATTTTCAGCTATAAAATAACTTCCAATTAAAGGAAATGCCAGTACTTTAAATATGACTACTGATAGTGCTTCCTGAATGAGCCTGTAGTCAAAGCATAAGACTATCTATGACTTCTATAGTTTCTCTCAGCAACTATAAAGCAGGTTCTTCCTTGACTGAGAGTAAGCAGCTATGTATTATTCTCAAAGCAACAGGCCAACAACAGCAAGAGTCCTCTTTAGTAAAGGTTACTTATTCCAAACGTGGCAGTGACTGTTTATTTGGTCGCTACATGTATCTTTTATAGCTGCTCCTGAGCTTCATGAGACAGACTGGAGTGTTTATTCTTACTACCAAGGAAAATTTATAGTCTGTGTTTTTGTGAAATTTTTCTTGATGGACATTGTGCAGTTCATAGAGGGACCACTTCTTGATATGTTTTACTATCTCCATGGATTTCCTGTCTTTGGCAAATAGGAGAGGAACTTGAAAAAGTTTGGCACATTTGGTCCTTTATTTCCCTGATGTAAGAATGTAATTTCATCCTTTCTGATGTCTTTCTTTAACTGAGATATCAACTTAAATGAACTCTTGGGCTAGAAATAAAGGACTTAGTTTTCTTGCTTAAACTTGTGAAAAAATGGACAGCTGCCTCTGCAAGGCAAGAACATACTATCCTAAACAAGTTTTTTATTGTTGTTGTATGAGCATGAAGAATCTGAGCTCAAAGGAGCTCATTAGGGACAAATACTATGATATTTTTTGTCTAGGCAATTCTGTGTGACAGTTGTGGAAAACTGGGAAAATACGTTTCCCTCTTACTTGCTACAGTCAAAACAGTGCGTGCATATATGAGAACAGACATGTTCTTTAAATGTGTCTCTGCTTACAGTATTGCTTTCTGCCTTTACAAGTTATACCGAAGAACCAGAATTTTAAAAGAAATCAATGTGTTGATTATTTTATATGTTTCTTCCCACAGATTCTTTCTATTATAAATTTTTCATATGCTTCTCTCCATTGAACCACAATTGTCTTATGTTGCTGGAAATGTGAAGATAGCATTTAGCCTGACGGGACTCTGGGTTGAAGGTTGTAGCTGAAATCAGAAAAAAGTCATAAATTCTACAAGCTTATCTAGACCTGTAGTCAGAGATGTATCCAAAGCATTCCATTCACGACTTCTATCAGGGAATTAAGTTTATTTGTTCTTATGGTGAAATTTTACTATTTTACAATCACCATAATTTTTGCATGCCCCAGACAATAAACTCGATATAAAATACACAGAATACCGGCTGGCATGATCAATAAATATATGGACTGCAGCTGGGGCAAGTCTGAAATCACCACTGCTTTTGCACGACTCTTTTTCTTTGTTACTAACACCCAAGCAAGGTAGCAGGGATAAGGTCTATTGCACTGGTTCTCTGGTAGCAACAGCTCGTGTCTGCTGGTTACACACCTTCTCCATTTATTACACTGCATTATTCACATTTGTACCAAGCAGGGAGTGATGAGCTTAATAATA
This sequence comes from Buceros rhinoceros silvestris, assembly GCF_000710305.1. Taxonomy (NCBI): domain Eukaryota; kingdom Metazoa; phylum Chordata; class Aves; order Bucerotiformes; family Bucerotidae; genus Buceros; species Buceros rhinoceros. The sequence continues at coordinate 88,613 of NW_010411304.1, read as the reverse complement.
CCTGGAGTGTTTGAGAGAGTTCTGTATAGGTGCTGCTTGTTGCTCTGGGGATAACAGTACTTTAAAAAAAATCAGAAATACATCCTCTGTTGTAAAAATAGCAGCCTCAATCAAAATGCATGCATTCTTGCAAATTTTTTTGTTGGCAGAACCAGGCAAGCTGTGGGCATGGAGGGTGATTCAGTGCCAAGACCCAGTATTAGAAACCATACATTAGCAGAAGGGTTTTTATTTTCTTCATTTTCATTGTTCAGCCTTAGACTTCTGTGATAATGATGTTATCAGTGTAATTCTTTCTATGAAGTCACAGAGAACTCTGACGTGAGGGTTCTGTACACTAAAATTTAATGAGAAGTATTTTCTTTCATTCCCTAATAATACAATTATTAAATTTATTATGAAATAAAATTTCCTAAGGTGAAAAAGTGATAAACCTGTTTTTTCACCAGTTTCAAAATTTGTCTCATGCTTTGGTAAGGAAACAGGTGTTCTGCTATGCAGGATGGCTGTGCGCTGACATGGACAAAATGTGATTGCAGTGTCTCAGCTGAAGAGCAGCACTGAAGAGCACAACACAGCAACCTCTTTAACTGCTTCAGTGTGACCTGCAAATCATTTAAAAGAAAATAAAATTGAGGCAGCATGGATTAGATTTTTTTTCCAATAGCGTTTTTTTCTAAGAGGCAAACTATGAATTTCAAAAACTTGGGACTAGTTCTTTTGGACTGAAACTTTATTGACTTCAGTTGGGCTATGCAGGGGAGAGATTTATCCCAGTACTGTAATAGCTGCATCCTGAATTGCAAAATGTCTCCTGGGACCTGTAACAACCTTGTTTGTATTTGAAACGACAGTTACTGCTAGAAGATTAAGTCATTTTATCCTTGGTAACAAGTGTTTAGAATGTCAGGAGAATTTTTAACTAAGGGATTATTTTGCCTTCTAATTGTGTAGTTTCCTCTTTGTTATTCATTAGTGCAGATATTTACTTCCCTTTTTTCTATTTCAGTTGTCCCATATGTCTGATGGAATAAAAATGCTCTAATATTTGCTTTATGAAATATTTTTATTCAATTCAGATGAACCACCAACACAGATGTCCTTTTCTCTCTAATTAGCATATGTTGATATTTGTGTTAAATTAAGTAGCTGCAATACTGCGTATATAAATAACATACAGCAAGTGTTAACGGTGAACTGGTCCGCCCTCTGAATGTTATCTTAGGCTGCAATAGTTGCAGACTACATCAGATTACATTCTGCACCGAGTCTGAGTTAACTCTATCTTTTAGTCTGTCCATATGAAAGGTAGTTCTGATTCTTTCTTCTGAAATAGTTGACTGCTAGCTACGTGGGTGTCCAGAAGATCCAGCCTGATCCTTGGCACTGGGTTTAGGCTTAGGGGAAAGGAGGGTGACTTCATTGCCGTTTTTGTCATTTCTTGTTTCTGAGGTGCCAGTAACTCAGTTCAGAGGGCATTTTTCCAAAAATGCATTAGCATTTTCCACATTTCTTGTTTACCTGAAGAAGACTACTGGGCATATTCTTTATTCCTCAAAGGCCAGGTGAATTTGGAATAAACCTACTTCTCTTGGTCATACATTGAGGAACAAACTCATCCAAGCTCTTTTTTTTGGATTTTTTTTAGTGGTGCTAAGGAGCCTTATGAATAGCTTTATCCTCTTCCTTCCTTTTTATTGTGCCTTCTCAGTGGAGTAACTGAGACAAAGAGAAGTGGTAATTTGTAATGAAGAAGGAATGTGGAGGGATGGAATCAAAAAGCTTTGACTTGAACTTTGCTCCAGCTACTGTTGCCAGCCAAGGATTTTATGTGGTGCACCACAGCCTCTGTGAAGGCACATAATGTACTCTCTGAAGCAGTTCAGTCTAGAAGTTGGGCAATGATAACATGATTATAATAAATAAAATCTGGTGGGAATGTCTTTTGGCTTTTGAATACTGCACACATCTTTTAAAAAATGTATCACGTTCTGAAATTGAGGTGTACTTACAATGAAATAAAAGGAGGTGTATGGGGAGGCTGATGAGATGCACAAATACAAATGAAGAAAGAGCAAGATGTGGTCCTGGCACAGCTCCCATTGACTTCATTGCGTTACTTTGGTAACCATGGTCTTTCCCTTCCTCCACAGTGGTGGTCCACCATGCTTGTATCCTCTGAGTATTCCCTCAGAAGTTAGGTGTGCTCCGCTTAATAATAACCTTGATGATAACAGCATGGATAGAAACACGCAAAACCAGCTTTTTGTCCTCTTTCTATTGGAGCAGGAGATGGAGAAAAACTCTAGTAGTGTTATTTTGTAGTATTTTCAGGCATAATATTAAGAATTTTATCATAAACATAAACGTGTGTGCTTTCCATTAATGGATGTGGAAGACTTTTTTTTAATTATAGTGACCATTTTGTTTAATATTAAGTGTGTTTTACATTGATTCAATTTGTTGATCTGTTACTTTATCTTTTTACTTGCCACAGCTGGCTGGAGTCCCACTCTGCAGCAAATAGGGTGTGCAGTGTGCTTGGGATTGGTACAGGAATGGCGTGCAGACATTTGCCCAGTCATGTTTAGCTTTCTTAGGAAAAGTAAAGGAAGCTGCTTTCAGCATGAATGTTTTCTGCTTGACGCTGGGAGTATTCCTGTTTATTCAGCCATTTATTATTTTAAGTATCTGACTGCAAGTAGTAGGAAACATAGGGGAATAAAACTGCCTATGTGCATAACTGGATGTTTCTTACGCTGCTTCTGGTTACTTTTAATGCTTCTAATGCTTTTAATCCTTCTGGCACATTTCCCTCAGATGTGTACGTGCTTTGAGTTCCTGGAAGAATCTGTTAGCACGATTTCATCCCCGGTTTTAAAGCAGTAGAGAACTTTGTTTCCAGTGACAGCTTTCAGAAATCTCTGGTGATAGATATTAAGTGTGGTGCAGCTTTCTACTACACCTCTGTGTAAAGCTCTAGATTCTTCTGAAGAATCAGATGAAAAGAGGTTCGTGTGGCAGAGCTATAACTTGAGCTGGTTGGAGTGGAGTCTGCAGTAGAATCTATGTAGTTCTATTTTTGTCGACTCTGCAGTATTTTTTCATCTGTTCTTATGGTGAGAACTCTTCTTCCATGATTTCAACTCTATGCATATGTGCACAACTCTCCATTCTCACAAATGTAGTCAGATGAGAAACTGTGGTCCCCTTTTGAGAAGCTTTAATGGTTTGCAATTCTGCAGCTGGCAGTTACCGTCTTTCAGCTAGAACTTACAGTCATGAATGTCATAACCTGCAGCTCTGAATGCTCCTATTCTGTTTCAGTGCCAAGTGAAACAGATTAGTGACTCTCAAGTTGGTTCAATCTAATCTCTTAAATCTTTCTGTGTGTTATATTTATCTGCTTTACACTGGTGTGGACGGCTAGATGAATTCATGCAGTCAGCGAGAATCTCAGCAGAGGGACCGTGTCTTGTCAAACAGCTTTTGCTGGGTTACGATTGAACTTTTCGTTCTACTAGATCTTTTCAGTTTTCCTTTGCAATCTCACTGTCATTCTGAGCTTCCAAGTCTGCAGCCATGTCCTTGCAGGAGGGATAAGAATTCCTGCATCTGAACTGTCATCTTGGTCTGCATCCACAGTAGCATTTTAGGCCTGATCAGGAATACAGTTTTGAAGGAAGTCTCCTTACTGCAAATTGATACATGTCAAGGGATATATGAGCTGGATTGTCTTAGGATGAGACTAAAGAGGAGCAGCACTTCTCCAGCAGCACACCTAATTCATGCCCTCTGCTAATTCCTTCAGTGGGACGAAGCTAGACCTGGGCTGAAGAACCAGCTCCTGAACTGATGGCACAGGACCCACCAGGGTGTCACCCAGTTCACTTCATAAATTCACTGTCATCATTCCGCACAGCTTGCTAATGTAGACATCCTGCAATACAAGAGTTATACATCACTTTGATCTCCAGGGCAATTCTGATTCCATCTGGGTATTTTTTGGTAACTCCGGTGGAATGGGCTTAGCAAATACTGCCAAGGCAATGCCCTAATTCCACATGACAGTTACAGGATGTTTCCTATGACCTCTGAGAATTATCTTTTCCTATTAAGTGCAAGCCAATTTCCTAGCATTCACAGCTTCTCAATGGCTTAGTGAAATAAAGTGGTTGGGGAAAAAATGGTGTTAGTTAAAAGGATGCATCAGCACGTAACATAACTCTAGGGACACAATCCTGTTTCTGGTTATTCCTAGTAAAACACGTAAGTGTTTAAAAAAATATATATAGGTATATACATGTAAAGTAAAATATATATCATTAAATTATGTTTGGATTACTTTGATGTGGGTGGAAATTACATTTGCCTATAAAGGAATATGGAGAGTATTTTAGCAATTTTTGAAAATTATCTTTTCTAACTCTTAAATGTGTTTATTTATATTACGTCTTAATATCATATTTATTTACTGCAGGGTGTTGGGAAAAACAAGATCGTTGACAGATTCCTTCACCTTTTAAACAGGCCTAGGGAGTATTTACAGCTGCATAGGTAAGAATGTGTCACATTTCCGTACTTTGTGTTTATAATCTGATTTCCCATGTTTTAAAACTCACATTTCTGAAGTTTAATTTGTTTTTACTGTTTGAGCAAACACCCTATTATGGTAGATGCCACACAGACCACAGGAATGCATCCATTTTATAGGCAGTCAATAAACTGACAGGCTGAGGAGGGTATACAGGAATCTGATGCAATCACATTGCTTAGTGTAAGAGAAAGTAGAAGTCAGAGTGTACCGATGTTAAACCATGATCAAGAAGAGAGTAATATTTTGCTGTCTTTTCTGGAGAGATTTCCCTAAGCGTGAGGCGCTGTGAGAGAGAAAAAATTCAAACGTGCTTGATGGAATATATCACTAATTACATAAGAAACATTTTACATAGCAAAGGTTTTTTATTTTTTTTTAAATAACACTAATGAAAACATACGTCTTTGATATGTCGCCCTTTAACAGCAGTCTCTGTAACACTTTCACTTTCTCCCCCAGCTTTTTGTCTTTAAATGTCTTGTCCTTATATTCCTGGTATTTGGATAGCTCTATCTCATCAACTTTTGTATTCCCATAACTCTCCTAGACTTCTGTCACTTCTTTGCGAAATACCTCTTTTCTGACCTGCTGCTTTCATCCTTGTGTCAACTTTCCTGACATCTTCTCTGCTTGGAGCAGCCACCCACTCCTTCTGGATAAAATACACAACCATTTTTGCAAATCGCAATTATTTCACAAAATTCTACAGTATTTCTGTCTTTCTTTGTGTCTCTTTGAAAGGTTGTTCTCCGGTGAGTTGTGGTCAAGCAGAACAGTACTTTAACAGATAGCTAGGAGAACATTGTGTAAGCACAATGTTTGGGATGATGATGGGGCTGTACAGTTCATTATTTATAGCATGCTAGTTGATGCATTGCTAGGAAAGCCACTTTCCATGATCTGCCAACAGTCCTAGCTAACAGGGGATGTACCAATGAACTCGAGGTTAGCCAGTGAAGGCCCATCTACAGGAAGGGCTGGAAGGAGGACCCAGGGAACTGCAGGCCTGTCAGTCTGACCTTGGTGCCAGGGAAAGTCATGGAGCTGATCATCTTGAGTGCCATCACCCAGGCTGTATAACACAACCAGGTGATCAGGACCAGTCAGCATGGGTTTATGAAAGGCAGATCCTGTTTGACCAACTTGATCACCTTCTATGAGAAGGTGACCTGCTTAGTGGATGAGGGAAGAGCTGTGGATGTTGTTTACCTGGACTTTAGTAAGGCCTTTGACACCATTTTCCACAGTATTCTCCTGGAGCAACTGGCTGCTCGTGGCTTAGATGAGTGTACTCTCTGCTGGGTAAAAGACTGGCTGGATGGCTGGGCCCAGAGAGTGGTGGTGGAAGGAGTCAAATCCAGTTAGTGGCCAGTTACCAGTGGTGTCCCCCAGGGCTCAGTATTGGGGCCTGTTCTCTTCAACATCTTTATCAGTGATCTGGATGAGGGGATTTGGTGCACCCTCAGTAAGTTTGCAGATGACACCAAGCTGGGTGGGTGTATCAATCTGCTTGAAGGTCAGGAGACTGTACAGAGGGATCTAGACAGGCTGGATCAATGGGCCGAGGCCAATAGTTGAAGTTCAATAAGGCTGAATGCCGGGTCCTTGGGTCACAACAACCCCCTGCAACGTTACAGGCTTGGGGAGGAGTGACTGGAAAGTTGCTGGTTAGAAAAGGATCTGGGGGTGTTGTTTGACAGGCGATTGAATACGAGCCAGCAGTGTGCCCAGGTGGCCAAGAAGGCCAACAGCATCCTGCCTTGTATCAGCAATAGCGTGGCCAGCAGGAGCAGGGCAGTGATTGTCCCCCTGTACTCGGCACTGGTAAGGCCACGCCTTGAATACTGTGTCCTGTTTTGGGCCCCTCACTTCAAGAAGGACATTGAGGTGCTGGAGCATGTTCAGGGAAGGGCAACAAAGCTGGTGACGGGTCTGGAGACTGTCTTAAGAGGAGCAGCTGAGGGAGCTGGGGTTGTTTAGCCTGGAGAAAAGGAGGCTGAGGGGAGCCCTTATTGCTTTCTACAACTACCTGAAAAGAGGTTGTAGTGAGGTGGGGGTTGGTCTCTTCTCCCGTGTGACAAGTGACAGGATGAGACAAAGTGGCCTTAAGTGGCACCAGGGGAAATCTAGGTTAGATATCAGGAAGAACTTCTTTACAGAGAGGGTTGTGAAGCATTGGAATAGGCTGCCCAGGAAAGTGGTGCCTTTTTTGTCTAGTCAAGACAAGCTTTTCTAGACTCTGTAAAGTACTGTTTATGGTTACAAGGTTTTGGAGATAGATTGAAGTAGAAAATGATGAGCAATCCTACAAAAATAACTCCTGAATATAGAAAAATGAAATTGAATTTAAAAAAAAAATATAGATAATAGAATAATTGAAATCCTTTGTGAAGAACTCAGTTTATATAATAGCTTGTTAAACTTTATAGGCCATTTAAATAAGGATTACAATATTGTTAGTGCACACTTTTGGATTACAAAACAAAATACGAGAAAGTTTACAAAAAACTTCAAAACAGTTCACTGATAAGCTTTTAGATATTTTGTGTGGAGAAATGCAGTCAGGTGCTTATGGCACAGATTTTATTAGAAAATATGCTAGAATATGCACTTCATTTTTGATAGCCCTGGGTGTTTCTGCAGATTTCCTAGCTAGCTACCATCTGTACCATTAAGCATGCCAACAAGTCTTTCTAAATACCATACTTTTAAAGGTGCTTGTGTACCTGAATTACAGATCCTGAGAAATGGAACACTCAAAGCCTGCATTTTAGTTGATTATTACCTTGTAAGAGAATGGAATAGTATTAATGCTTTCTTAATGAAAAATATGGAGGCAATTCAGTGTCAGATGAAGGTGGACATTCTCAGCCCTTTCAGAAATGTATCTGACAAATGGCACCTCATGAGCCCTTGGAATTTGGGTTGCAGACTCTCTAGTTCCACTTTACCTTGTCTCTCTGGAAATGTGTGTGCTCTGGTCAGCTGCATATTGTGAGGCTCTGAGTTTCTAGAGAGAGAGTGCATCTGTCAGGAAATGGCTTATGATGACATCATGAGTTCTTGAATTTGCCCATATCAACTGTCACTTCATATAATTAGCTGTCAACAGGTAATATGATGTATGTATAATAATGCCAGTATGGAATGGGTGCAGCAACTGAATAGTATCTGTTCTGGAGTGGAGACATATGTCCTTAGCTATAAAATATCCTTGTTGGTGACCATAAGTAAGATTTAGCCAGAGGAGAAACTGCTGGAGTAGTAAAAACCGTAAGAGCAGCTTTAAAATCTGTATAATGAAGATATTTAATAAAATGTAGTGTTATGTAATAAATAAAAGTAGTTAATAAATAATAGACACAAGTAATTAGTCTGAATTTCAGAAGTATTCTGATTTATCAATGTGTTATTTTGAAAAAATGGTTTTTGATTGTATTTAAGTGCCAAAATCATGAAAGTATTCCAGAAACGTTTGCTTTCAATAGTTCGTGAGGTAAATAAGACGGAAAAACACTGTGATGTAGTGTAGTACGGTTTGTTACACAATGTAATAGGTGTAGGTGTCTTTTATAGAAGAATACCTCACCCCTTTTGCCAACAAACAGGAACATAAAAGAATTAAAATGGCTGTTAAATCTGGTTTGGTTTTGTTTATTCATTGTTTGATTAGGGTGGGGGTTTTTGTTTGGTGTTTTGATTGTTTTGAGCTTTATTTTACCTTCTTGACGAAACAGTATAAGAAGTTCTGCTGATCTAACGCTACATATGTTCAATGACATTCAAACACGGAATATTTGCTTTTGAGGCAATGAGATATTACCAGGAGTAGTTTTAAAATCTCACATTTTCTCTCTTACACTTCAAGATGAGGAGAGCATATAGAAAACAGAAAAAATGAGAGCGCTTTCCCTTTAATATCCTTTCTGACGTCTGTATTTACTTGCTCTACCACGGATTCACATGAGAAGGGTCAGCCTGACCTTAAGGTTTCAATTGCTTGTAGAGATTATAAATCCTTTTTCTAAAGCTTTCTTACAATGCTTGTTGAGAAGTTTTATTTTCATGAAACTATTAAGTCTTAGAAATAATTTCGAGACCATAAACCCAAAAATCTTAACTGGAAGCTGTTCAGCATTTAATAAAAATGCTTATAAATTTTACAAAAAGCTGGCTGCTTCAACTTGCATACTTCCTGATATGAGAAAAGCCTCATAATTTTCTGAACCTTGCTCTTACTGCTTTCACCATCTCTCATGTGAATGATGTGGAAAGAAATTGCTAGTGGTTCTACAAGAAAAATCTGATAGACTAAATTGTGGATCTCTAAAATAAATTTCATTGAATCAGGAAAAAGATTTTCGTGGAAACTGATAATATCTTGCTTTAAATTATGAAGTCTTTTGGACCAAGAAGCTTCCACAGAAGGAATTTAAAGTTTTAGAGAAAACTCAGGCAAGAACATGTGCTCTTTTAAGACTGTAAAATCCTTCTTAGCACAGATGAGAGTGATGTCTAAATATAAAAATGTAAACTCCCAGCTCTCCTGCATAAAAACATCGGAATAAAGTATCATGGACTTCAAACTGTTGGCTCCCTTGGTGTGATCAAAAAAAAGATTAATTTTGCTTCTCTTATCATCAAATTGGTAACTGATTGCACACAAAGAATGGTTTTGCTGGAGTAAAATGTGCAACCATCATTTAAACCTATAGGGTTGCATCTAGGTGGAATTCAGTCATACTGGCAAGCTGCTCTTTAAATTTTAATGACAATCATTTCTTCTCCTCCGTGAAGCTCATGTATTTGTAGATTGTGTTACAGAATACAGTATTTATCCTTCTGTTTTCTATGCAAGTTTGGTTTATGGCTTTTTTTTTTTTTTTTTGGATGGTGAAGCTACTTCTAATAGAAAGTTAACTAGTTTCCCCTTTTCTAGGTTTTCAAGTGTTGTTTTTTGCTTTTTTTTTTTTTTTTTGGATGGTGAAGCTACTTCTAATAGAAAGTTAACTAGTTTCCCCTTTTCTAGGCATTAGCATACATGCTAAAGCAATTTGGTTTTGTTGTAAGTTTGATATTTTGCCACTATCAACAGAATACTAACTGCTATAGAAACTGTATTTGTTATTTCATAATCTTACTATTATTTTAGAAGATATTATACCACCTTGTTCTGTTTTTCCTAATGTTACATTTTCTTGTCAAGAATTTACCTATGGTATTGCATCTTCCTGTCAAAGTTACTGTGTTTGTTCTAGTAACTGTTTTGGAAATTGTGACATGGAGTTCATTTTTAAATCTACTACATTTTGTGTTGTGCCTTTTCTAGTTCCCTATTAAATTACAGTAATCTGATGATCTTTTCTTCCAAAAATTAACTGAGTTTACATATGTTATCCTTTTCAAAATGAACATAATTTTGCTGTGATCTTTTAACAATCAAATTAATGGACAGGTTTGGGGTAGGAAAATGAGATAATGGTGTCCCTACAAGCAATACTTACTACAAACTGTCCATTAATCTTTAGATGTTAATTTTCTCTCCCTCTTTTTCAGCACATGTAATCGGTATAAAATCTAATTACCTGTTTCCCTATTGAGATCATTTAAAATTACCCTTTCAGCTTTATTAACTTCAGATTTTTTAAATTCTAATTTAAAAAGTTGTTCCAGAAAGAATAACTTCTTTTGTCCAAGACACAGATGAACACCTGAGACTGTAGAATGACAGTGTACCTGTTCTCCGAATTGCATTTTATTATCTTCTCTTGAAAGAATATAGGACCATTTAAAACAATTTCAATGCCGATATAGCTCTGCAGGTCTTTTTTTAAAAATGAACAACCCAGAAATGCTAGCTCTGAAGCTCTGTATGTCTTCTTGAAGCAAGTGCTTTGAAGCTGCACTCCTTTATTAGAGGAATCCTTTGAACACAGTGAAGATGTGTTTGTGTTGTGAATTTGTATGTTGGCAGCCATGAGAAAAAGGCTAGCTAATGTTTCCTGATGATTTTGAGTTATGAAGGTGTATGTCTAGAATATATTTTTTAAAAATGTGGTACAGTAACCTTTTAATGTGCTTTATTCTTTATTGCAGCTTAGGTTTGGAAATAAGTAGTAAGATGACATTTTTGTTATGAAGATTTATGTCGTGAAGCATTGAGTGTATTGGCTAGTATGTAATAGGTGTCTTTATGGTTTTTTACTCTTGTCGTTGTTTTCCCCCTTTTCTTAAATACATTTTAAATCAATACAGAGTTGCAATGCAAATCTTCCAAGAGTTCATGCAAACTAGTGGTCTCTTTCCATAAGCTGGATGACTAGTTCTGCTATTGTCAAATTCCAGGTGTCAGAGAGCTACTTCTTTTGTCTTTTTGTAGGAATTGAACTCAGCTTGTATATCCTGCTGTGTGGCCGTTGTGGAGGAATAGTTTAGGTTAGAAGAGCCAGTTGTTTACTCAGTGAATTGTATTCTTTTACACAGTAAGGGGAACTGTAGGATGTCGTGTTTCTTCATTTATGGATTTTACAGTTAGGGTGAGTGAATTTCTTTCACTGTTATAACAAATTGTGTGAAAACGTTGCATCTTATTTTGAAAGATGGATCACGTAAAGGTAATTCTGTAACGTGATTTAAGCATATAACCTGAATTAAATACATAATTCCCTTTAGACTTTGTTCTGCCACCCACAGTCATACTGAGTAATGAGTACCTTTATACTCCAAGTAATTTATGAGATTTTAAACAAATATGTGTCCCGCTGAGTAGCTTTAACAGCCTAGCAGGAAAAAAATGGGTATTTAATTATCAGTGCATGCAGAGAAGTAAAAAAGAGTTTACAGTGTCATTTAACGGAGAGACATCTAGTTGCCTTTTCAGATATTTTAAATTTCATAAACATAGTGGTCAGATCATGCAATACAATGACTATGTGATGGGTTGGCTGAAGAAATTAGTTTGTAAATGTCAATGTCATGCAAGTTCTTTCTTTGTGTTAAGATCGCCTACTTTTCATCAGCATAATCCATGAGTGGATTAGCTAACCAATTAAGAGCTTCAAATGGCCCTTGGCCTAATTGTTTTTCAAATGCCTTAAAATTAGGTCACAGCAGATGGGTGTGCTCCTGTCTAATTGAAATGTGATTGAGAAGATATGTATACACACAAACATAGATTTTTAGGTAGATATCTCACAGAAATGAAGAACAACAATAATTAGAGCATTTATTCTGTGTGTTTGATTTTTCCTTTCAACTACCATGAAGTTCCATTTGAAGAATATGAGGAAGGCCAAACCTGAATCTTGTTTATCTAAATTAGTTACCATGAGCACCAACCCTTAAAATACAAGGTTGCCTTCCATAGGTATTCTCTACCCTTTCAGCCTCAGTGTAACTACATAAAACAGCCAGGACAGTATTCAGCACTCGTCAAGATGGAGTAATTCCAGTGAATGTGGACGTTCGTAATGTTAACTGAAGTCCTGACACTGAGTCCTGATTTGTGCATAAGCTTCCTTGAGGACTAAAGTCTTAAAATAAAGCATTGGAATACCATTTTCTTTTCTTAAGTTAGATTATAATAAGTAAATTATACAATGGATCAAATTCTGTTTTAGTGTTTACATTTCAGTGTTCTGGGGACGGCAAATGTCAAAACAAACAATGAATATTTGCAGATGTGTCATGTAGACAGAATTAACTTTTGTAATTGAGTTCATGCATTGATTTCATTTCTCTGAAGAAGCATGTTTCAGTCCATGTTTCAGGTGGTCCACCAGCTGAACCAGCACAAATCATTCTCCTTTGTTCCTTAATTTTTCCTCTTGGCTAGCTTCAGCTCTTATATTTCACCACAGGATATCCAGAATGCGTGGAGATTTACTTTCGTTCCGTCTTTGCCTCCCATCTTGCCCTGTTTCAAGGTCTATTGATAGAGGTATTCAGCTCTTCCAACCAATTCCAAATTTTCACTTGAAAAGAGTCCGGGAGAAAGTGCTGAACTCATTGATTGGATTTGTGTAGAGGAGAATTCTAAAGAATAAAATAGCTGTCAGGTGCAATTCCTCCCCTCTCTTTTTGGAGCAATATTTAAAATTCACTTATTTAGTAGAATTTGGGTAAATCTTGAAAATTGACAGGGGCAGAAAGGGCTGAATAGTTTCTGTGGTTGATGGAAATTTCTTCTGCCGCATCTCATAGTTCTTTCCCAGAAAGAAGGCATTGCTGTCAAAGAAATAGTTACTGTCACAGACTAGCATGTTCAAGTAAGTCTATAGACCTCATAAAAAGCTGCCTTTGAGGTAAGTAATGTACCAGTAGCAAAAAATAAATAAAAGACAGTGATGTGAGCTAATAAACAAAAAAAAAAAAGTCAAAAGAATTCTCAGAAGCCCTACTGTAAATTGAGTGGTACTGTCAGAAGGGTTGCTGAGGTTCAGTGGCAGATAACTTTTTTTTCCCCTTTTTAATTTTTTTTTTTATGGAGAGCTTGTGAGGATGACTTTCTTGATAAAAATATGTTCTTAGGAAAGACATTAGCGAGCTTTTCATGTTTTTCTATTACAATCAGAAGACAAATCAGTTCAGTTGAGTAAGATGACAGTATGTCAGACAGATTTTCTCACTCACTTCTACATTCCCACAGTCTTGCTTTGTGTCAGAACTATTTTCATCTTGAGTGCCAAATGTGATGCAATTAGGAGGTGTTGATATTTGTCTTAAAGCCTAGTTAACATTACAGCCTAGTTAAGATGCTAATATTAAACATGAATTACAGTTTTCAGTTCCTTTCCTGTGGGAGTGAAATTCTACAGTCTGATGTTTTGAGTGCCAGACATATTTTATGTTTAGGAAAATCTGCGTACTGCTTTGTTCAGAAATATTTCAGACTTAGCACATTTTTATTATTCTATATTTCAGTGTATTTTCATTTACATATTTCATTACAAATTGGAAATTTAAGAAGAAAAAACCCTAAGGAGGTAGTTTTTAGCTGTTCTTTACTGTGTTTAGGTCTTGTTAGGTTTCTGAAGAACAGAAATTAATGGTATCTAGTTGCATACCTTATGGTTCTGAAAGGAGAAGGACGTTTATCTGTGCTAACCCTGGCAAAATCATTCTTATGTACATGGCTGAATGTAACAGCCTAAGAAATACAGGAGTTCTGCATTCACTTATATCATCAAGCCAATGAAATTAATATTTGGCTGTATATTTAGCTTCTGTAATACAATTCAAATGCCTTGAAATATCTCCTTAAAATATTAAGACTGAATAACAGGAAGGTAGAAGAAAGGAGGGAGCCACAGATAAAAAAAAAATGTAGAAGCTAGATTTAGGATGTCAATTGTTATTCCATTTTGATATCTTCTGCAATTTCTTGTGATTTGTGCAACTTTTCTAGTAGCATTTAAGTAAACTGTAAACTCCTCTAGTGTTGTTTCCTCCAAAGATATGGTCAATTCTGTCTTCCCTGAAGAATGACATCATCCTAAGGATTTGTGGGGGCTGCTAGTGATATTAAGCACAAGTTAATATTGTATATCAGAGAGTTGTTAAGTAATCTCTGCAGAGCCAGGGGATTAACTAGCTCACCAAATTTTGTGTTACAGTAAAATGCCATTTGCACTTGTAGCTTTTCTTCCTTCACCATCCACACCATCAGTAAAGATCTTCCTTTCCTGCTGTTCTCTGTTCGCTTTATTTATTTTAATGCATTGGCTGCTAAGTGCAAATGTATGATCCGTAAAGCATCCTGTAATGCTTCATCATCCTTTACCTTGTTCTTGGCCTGTACTTTGCTTAGATCCTCTTATTTCCTCACCCTGCTATTACTTTAAAGAGATCACAATTCAGGCTTGACAAATCCTTCCCCTATTCTCATGGGATTAATTCCTTAGAACATTTCCCCACAAATTATTTCTGACTAATTAGTAACCTGTGACTGTGCTTTCATATACTCTAGGGTTTGGTTTACACATTTTAAAATCTTTTGCATCTGTGCCCATATAGGCTTGACCCAGAAATGATAACTGGTAATAGAGGTAGGCTCACATAAGCAGTCTGAGAATTTAGTCCCTAAAGAATCCATGCTCAAGAAATGAAAGTTGTTGGTTTATTGTTATTTTTAGATCCATTATTGATTTCTCTGTCCAGTGTAGAAATGGGTAGACAAGCAGGATGACAATAGAAGCTTTGGTTTTATGTCCATGGTAGGATTTTTTTCTAAGATAATAGATTAATGCTACTGCTTATTTTAGTGGTTTAAAAAATTGTGCTACAAGGGAATATAATACAGATCCAACTGTTTTGGGGAGTGTTGCTGCTTGTGACGGACCATCACCTTTAGCATTTGATGGGGCTAAATGCAGAGAAGGTGGACTCAGCTTCGTAACCTTTGCCTCCTGAATTAAAGTTCAAATGAAGTAGCTAAACATTAAAGATCTCTCTTCCTGCCCTGTGCTTTATTCTTGTGCGTGGGAAATGCTGGGATAAATCAATCATGAGTTGAAAGCTAAACAAGAAATTATTAGGGACAGAAATCCTGCTGACAGCAGATTCAAATAAAGGAAATGTGCATGTTATGTGCTGTTAGTTTAAAACTGTAATTGGAAGCTGGCCATTTAATAGTTTGGTGCAAACAGTACCGTGTTTGATTTCCTGTACCCATGGAGCTTATCAGAATATTGTCGGTTTTTTACAAGGTGTTACAAAATTAAAGACAGAACTAAGGTGGATATTTGGAACAGTGAGTCAGCTTAGCTTAAGCAAACAGGTTTTTTATACATCATGGCTGTGAAAGGGAAGAGATTTTTGTTGCATCAAATCTCACACGCAGTGCAAAGGTTACCAACCTTACCTATCAGCCAGTGTATGGATCTTAAGCAGCATCAGTGAGGCTCTCGTGATGGGTTTTGCCACATGACATTCTGTTGACACAGACTAATCCAAATTTTGAAATGCAGGAGGAAAGAGATGGCGTAGCCTACTTGCTCTAAGATTAAATTGCATATCCTGTAGCCCATGAAACCGTGGGAGTCATGAGGACCTTCTGTCATCACCCGCCTCTGGATTTTTCTTTAGTTTATTGATCCCTCTGAACCCCAGGGTAGATGGGATTGGTTTTACATATTTTGACAAGTATTTTGTGCAACCAGGAGAGCTTTTCCCTCAGTAGTGGACATGATTGATAAAGGCAAATCCAGTGTGGTGATGTCTGTTCCTGGACCTTTATGTATTGCAGCTGTTTTTTATTTATCTGTACATTCAGTGGTGGTTAAAATAGATCAAAATAGTGAAGATTAAGGAATATTCTCATTCAAAATATAAATTAACACTATTTTAAATTACAAGGAAAAAAAGTCATTTGAACAATTCAAACACAGAGTTCCAAAAGAAATGCTCTGCTACCAAAACCTCTGTCCCATCTGAGACCTTACACTGCCCATGATACAAAATGTAGCAAGTGGTGATAAAAACTATTCTATCTGATATGGTTTAGAAAGAACTAAAAATAATTGATTTTTTAGAATTCCACACAAGTTTTTTAGTATTTTTTTTTTCTTGGTGATACATGGAGAAGAGCAACTAAAACATTAATGATTTGACTATGATACTGCAAATTCCTGCAAAAACCTTCTTTGGAGGTTCCCATTTGTATGTAAATGACAGTTAAGCATGTTTAATTTGAGATACTAGTAACAGTAGGAATGTGCCTACATGCAAAAGATACAGATTTACTTTTCAGTGTTTTCATTTCCAGGATTTATGAGAAATTGAGACCTACCGTGAAAGCCCTGGCAGAGACATGGATACTCACCTTTGACCACTAAGCTGGCACAGTGTTATTCTCAGTTCAAGTTCTTCAAGAATTTTAAAAAGATATTTTTTCTTCTTAGGAAAAGAGAGCATTTGGTTTTAAATATATTTATTTTGCATTTTATTGTAACTAAAACTCCTGTGTATTTTTAATTAACACTTTTTTAACTTCCACATTTCAGGGATACCACTGTACAAAGCCTCACCCTACAACCTTCTGTTCAGAATGGTCTCATTATATATGAAGATTCACCACTGGTCAGTAGTAACATTTGGATGGTGTATTTGGAAATGTTTTTCATTTAAAACAAGTAGTAAAATGTATTGGCTTTTCAAATAAGAAAATTCTTTGTGATTTGATTATTTTCAGTGAGTGTGGTAACATTTCATTAACTTTGGTCACATTTGCCATGTTTGCTGTGCCAAATGTTAATAAGATGATAGTCTTGGGAGTCTGCACACTCTGCACGCACAAAATGAGTATGGAAAGTAATTTAGTGTTAGCCTGACACATTCTAAGTGGAAGAGTGGTATTTTCCTCATTCTCTTGTGTAGTATCTCATACCTACCTGCTAAGCTGAAATCCAAACAAATGTTGAAGCCATTCTTTAGTTCTTTCAGTCACATGTTGACAGTCTAGATGCAAACTGCTTTTGCACTTCTGTCAGCACTCCAATTCATTCTCAGTCAGGCTCCTCACTTCTTTCCCAAGCACAGCCCTTTCCATCCCTATCCTGAACAAACAGAAACACACACCTTTCTTTTCTCACCTGCCTCCTCTTCTCTCTGCTAGAGTTTGGTCACTGGTTATCTCTGTTCTGAGTCCCTTTCATGTCTCAGTGCCACTGAGGTGTCACTGAGAAAATCAGTAATGCAGCTTCTTGCAGGTTTTTGGGGGGAGTTGTTATGTTTTGATTATTTTCTCTTTTAGGTAAAAGCAGTGAAGTTCGGACATATTTTGGTAATTGATGAGGCAGACAAAGCACCAACAAATGTTACCTGTATCTTAAAAACCTTAGTAGAGAGTGGGGAAATGGTTTTGTCAGATGGAAGGCGAATTGTTGCCAGTAAGTAGATAGAAGGTGTTTTGATCATTTAGAGTAAAATGTAACATGTTGCTAGTTTTCAGCAATTATATTACTAAATAGAGACCCAAAAGAGTCCAAATGGAAAAAGTACTTGATTTACAGTAATTTTCTTTACTACTTGACATAAAGGTTCTCTTAAATGTGTGTTCTTGTGAATTTTGCTGAAAATTAAAAAAAAACAAAACAAACAACAACAAAAAAAAACCCACCCACAAAAATCCCCAATAAACTGTAAGTTGAGCTTTCTGCTTCTCATTTGCCATAAGAAATAAAGATGGATGATCTTGGTTGTGCCCTTCTGAACAGTTGGGGTGTAATTTTATCAGATCTAGAACTGAAGATATGAGTACGTCTAGGGTTGAATTGTGAAAGGATTCATCTAATCAAATATTGCATATCCTTATGCTATTTAAATACATCCTGCAGGATGAGTATTTTGGAATTTAATGAAAATTAATTGCTGTGATTTATAAGAACAAAATGGTTTTCATTATTTTTCAAAGAAAGACCATATTTGAAATGCTTTCTGAATGTTAGCAGACACTGTGTGTTACGCACGGAGTTTCTCTTTAGTAATAATGGGAACAATGTTTAAGTATGAACAGGGTAATCCTTCAGCGTTCTCATGGCACAGCTCTTGTAAACTGTAGGTGGCCTTTTTTAAAAATGTCGTTAGCCATTCTCAGTTACTACTGCAGGGTTCCTAAATGCCATTTGCTTCTGGAAACATGCTGCAGGAGAACAGGTGGGGCCACTCTGACTCGTTTTGGAGAAAGAGTCTTCACATGAGTGAAATCATGTGTGTCTGGCTTCTCACAGATTTTTGTAATAACCAGGAGGGATTTTAGTCCTGTGTCCCCGATCAGATAATGTCAGACCTGTATAAAAACACGTTATTCACCATTGGCTTCAACACCTTGGTGAAATTAAATATAAACAGGACAGTTAGTCTGCACTGCAAGAACAGTGGATGCATTTTTATGTTTTTTGAATTAAGCACATTGGTTAAATTTGCATGAAACAAATTGCAAAAGTTTAAAATTAAACCTAGAGCACTCAGTTGAATGACAAACTAGGAATTTGCCTTTTTTTGTAACTTCTTTTTAGAAGAATGTAACTAAATTAGAATTCTTCTAATTCTTGTAATTCTGAGAAGAATTCTTCTAACCTACTTATGTTTGTTTAATTCATTCATAACTTTAAAGCTTAAATATGTAATTAATAAATTGTATTTCTTTTCCAGATCATGCTAATGTAGAGGGAAGAGAAAATGTAATAGTTATTCATCCTGATTTTAGAATGATAGTTCTAGCAAATAGACCTGGATTTCCTTTCTTGGGTAATGACTTTTTTGGCACATTAGGTAAGTGATTCCTATTAAATGGTGATCTTTAATAGAGCTGATTAATAGAATAACTGTCTTTATTAATTAGATTTCATGAGGAGAAGAGGTCCTCATGCATGTTGATACTTGGTTCCACATCAGATGCTTGAGGGTGAGATTCTGCTTAAGACTAACATGCAAATTTACATTGCATAATAACAATGCCTGAACTTGCCCTGAAGCAAACATCTTTATGTGGTCATTTGTGTGTAACTGTTTTGTTTTATGGGGTCTGGACAAACAGACAGGAAAGGTTACAAGAAATCTTTGTCAAATAGTGTGTGTTGTATAAAAATATAGCAAAACCATGAACTGTAAGCAGCTTGGTACCTGACATCAATGGTTAACAAAACCACTCACCGTTTTTTTTCCCCCTGTCAAAACAAGTCACCAGCCAGGTGCTGGCCTCTTCAGTACGAGAGGTGGGAGCTTAATGAATGGATCTTTTCTGTCCTCTCACCAGCAGAGTCTACTGGCTTATTTTTTGGTCTTAGCACTGTGCCACTTGCTTCTTAGACCTTGTTAGCCTCTCCACGCACATGGCCATGTGGGATAGGCGTTATAAAAATATGTATTGCAGAATCACAAAGTGGTAAGGGTTGGAAAGGGGATCATCTTTAAGGGTTTGGGGATCATCTCGTCCAACTCCACTGCTGAAGTAGGTTCACCTAGAGCAGGTTGCACAGGATCATGTCCAGGCAGGTTTTGGAAGTCTCCAGAGAAGGAGACTCCGCAATCTCTCTGGGCACTCTGTTCCAGTGCTCCGTTACCCTGAAAGGTGAAGAAGGTTTTCCTTGTGTTCAGATGGAACTTCCTCTCTTCCAGTTTGTGGCCATTGCCTTTCACTGGCAACCATCCTCTTGCCACCCACCCTGTAGATATTGATAAGCATTGATAAGCTCCCCTGTTAGTCTTCTCTAGTCTAAAGGTATTGACAAGATATTTAATTCATCCTAGTTCCAGGTAAGGCTGTCCAAATTTCACATCAACATTTTTCATATCAACAGCAGCCTCATTTCAAGAAAGCTCCTGGTAGGTTCTAAAAATCCTGTGTATCAGCAAAGAATCCCCACAGCTTCATTTCACAGCAAAAGCAAGATTACGTTGCATGAGGGCAAGTGATGAAGATTCGTTTGCCTGTATAGACCAGTGTTAGTCTAAATGGGCCTCTGGCAAGGCTTTGGCAGTCTTGCACCAGAGCTATGAACTGAATAGCCCTCCTAACTCCATTGACTCTGTAGGCATTTATGTTCAGGCACCTTAATTTATCTGGTTTTGTCTGTTAACTTTAGCTTTAAAGCTTATTCTACAAGAAATAACAAAGTACTCATAAAAGCAGGTGCAAACCCAATTCTGTATTGCATGGTAGCTTTTTGTTTTTCAGATGTGGTTCCAAGTGAATGGATATTCCATGTCACAGACTCATTGGCTCTGAGTTTAACTCACCTATGTCGCCCCAAGATGTTTTACTATCCCTTATTTATTTTTCTTTAGCTAATTTCCCTCCTTACACGGACCCTTTAAGCAAAATTGATCATCCCAGCATTATTGCTTTTGGCCCACATGGCAGAAGCTTGGTTGAAGTTTTGGAGTTCTTCATTGATTTTTTTTTTTTTTTTTTTTTTTTCAAGCATAGGGCTTCTTCTGCTTTTAATCCAAGTCCTTTTTCAGCAGGGTCTGATCATGCTTCTGTGAAGTTTTGTGTGACTGTTAAAGGACTCTTTATGAATAAACTCCATTTTGTGGAGTATTTAATTGAGACCAATGTAATGCAAATATATGGAAAGAATATCTTGCCAAAATTCTTACTGTACTTCAAGACAGGTAGAGAGAAAAGATAAATACAATTTTTCCCCTAGATCCTTTTTCAGCAGGGTCTGATCATGCTTCTGTGAAGTTTTGTGTGACTGTTAAAGGACTCTTTATGAATAAACTCCATTTTGTGGAGTATTTAATTGAGACCAATGTAATGCAAATATATGGAAAGAATATCTTGCCAAAATTCTTACTGTACTTCAAGACAGGTAGAGAGAAAAGATAAATACAATTTTTCCCCTAGACCTCTCGGTGGGGTTGCATTAGGGCATTC